>NW_026914007.1:840000-1077997 GCF_034315485.1 Pezoporus occidentalis
GATTGAAACGTGCAGTTGCATCTTTTATACAAAGAATATGTAATGCAGCAGAGTGGAATAATTTATCCCCAGTAGCAAGAGTAAGGCCCTGTGATTCATGAAAGCTACAATAAGTATTCAGAGCTTAACCTTATGAGTAGACTGAGTGAAATGTTCTACTCCTTCCATTTGAGGAATTATACATATACCTTATGTATATAAATATATATTTCTGCATATTACATTTCTGCAGATATTTCTTGTTTGTAATTGACTATATTAAACAAAGGCAACATAAAAAATGAAGAGAGAATCAGCACTGTATATTGAAGAAAATGCTTGCTGATGTTAAGCAATTTAAAAATAAAAACAGTAGCATAGGTTTATGAGACAACTTAATGGTGTTCTCTAATGAGAAAACTAAGCAAGTGTTAGTGCATAAAAGTAAGGTGAAAGACAGACTTCTGTCAGAAAAGCAAAGGACTAAGAATCAAACTCTATGCTTGGCATTGGCACATATTTATGGTCCTGAGCAAGTCACTTTGTCTTCCTCGTGCCATGCATCAGTGGGCAGAGTACTTATGCAAGCAGGGTGGGACCTGTGGGCTAGTCCCTTCTTCTGAGCTACCCAAATCTACATCTCCAAGGAGAGACCCTCCTCCCTATTCTATTAAGCATCCTAGGAGGAAGGACTTTCTCCATTCTTCTGAATGGAGCTTTCCCGTTTCAAATGGCCATGGATGCAAACATAGAGAAGCGGAAAAAAGATCTTGTTTTCTAGTCATCTGAGGGTGACATGGGGCTGAATCCCTATGCCAGTGGTGACAGATTAGCCAAAGACTGTTTAATGTAAAACACAAAGAGAATCTGCAAAGCAGGGAGTGGAAACCAGGATGAGTAACCTATTCCATCACCTGGAGTAATGCTTTATCCTCCAGCCCAATGTTTTATTAATGATTACACATAAATTAAACAGGAGAATTTGCAGGAGCACACCCTAAGATAGAAGAGACTATTTGGTTAGTTAGTTGGTCCAGGTGACATCTCAAGCACATGAAAGAATTATACCAGCTCTCCCATCTCCTAGGGAATGATCTCAGGGGTCACGATGGTGTATTTTGTTATAAGAAGAGAAGTCAGGCTATTTGCCCATATTATGAAGAAAGATGTCACCACTGTACCATTTTGTGTCAAGTGTATGTCTGCTTGTAGCGTGGGGTACACAGACATGAGGACCTACACACAGGACACAGGTGTTCAGCAGAGCCAGCCCATTCGTTCTCTTTCCCTTCAATATTCTAAGTGCTGTCCTTGAAGTTGCGTTCTAGTTATTGGACCATTCCTTAGCCCCAGTCACTGACATAATCTATGTAAATAGATACATAAATAAATAATAATAGCAACAACAACAATCCTTCCAAAAGACAGCATGGGGATGGGTGGCCAGGGTTGGGTTAGCCTAGGATTATGCTCATAGGTCATCTATTTAGCCATCTAGCCACTAGTTTTCTAAATAAATCATAGAGTGCTTCTTTTGATGCAGCCCAGGATATGGTTAGCTTTCTGGGCTGTAAGTGCACACTGCTGGGTAGTGTTGAACTTCTCATCGACCAACACCCCCACAAATGCTTCTGCCAAGAGCACCTAAACATTTATGAAGAATTTCATCAGTCTGACTTTTGCTCTGGTGCCTAAGAGATTTTGTATGAAAGTTGCATGGAAAACATATACCAGACTGGAATAAATGCCAAGTCTCCCTAATTCCAGTCCAGTGTTTTAGCTGCAAGACCTCCTGCCTCATTCCCAAAAGCTTTATTATATCCCATTCTCCCTAGAATTTGTCAAAGTCATATATGCTTGAGAAAAGCATTCATCAAAGAAAGGGCATGTGAATCACTACATCATGTTATTACATGTGGCAAATTAACTTGTCGCATGTTGGAGAAAGAAAAATCTGGATTTTATTGCTTTTGCCTGAAAATGAACCAACTCACTTAATGTCCTTGTGCAGACTGAGACTTCTCTTGACTGAGACCCCCTCATGTGATGCCACCTGCATCATTTGGGGCTTAATTGCAACACTTTTGTTGTTGTTGTTTGCAACTATTTGCTCTTGAGTATGCCAAATTTCCCTTGTGTGCTTTCTTTTTTCAGACTTCTGCAGTGCTCCTGAAGCCATCTTAACAGAGACTGTTCCACTAAAAGTTTTCTCAAATCATTCTTAAATTACGATGCATAATCTCTTGAAATTAGTTAACAGCAAAATTAAGATGCAAGTTTAATTTGGCAACTTCCATTTACCTGATTCCTAGTGTATAAAACATGCCTCAGTTAAAGTACTTAAGATTACATTTAATTGGTCCTGAGCATCATACTACTCTGTGTAAAAATCTCTGTACTCTTTAAATACTTTAATCACTGTCTTTCAGGCAGAGTAGACTTCTTAGGTATATAAAAGCTCTAAAGTGGGACTGACCAAGAAATTTGTTCCAAACTACACAGCCGTCAGTGCTTCTTTGTACCTCTTGCTAAATCTTAGTTGGAAAGAATTTGAAAAAATATCAGGGATGGTTGTTGCAGATGTTTTTTTAGCTCTAATTACATGAGGGTAGGGAAGCTCCAGTAAATAAGCTGCTGGAGGAAATAAGGAATTATCCTTGCTTCTGAGGAGACCTTTTTTAAATGTGCAACTGTTTTAGCAGACTCTTTGCTGCTTTATGCTTATCCTGCACAGTTACAGCTCACTAGGCTGAAACTGGAGTACCAGACAAAGAAGTGGAAAGTTACCCAAAATTGCTTGCTTTTTTAAAAGTAATATATACATTATTGTTAGTCATTCCATGGCATTAGATCTTACAGCTACATTTCAGTTAAGTGTTCTTCTATGGGTGCGTTCTCTCTCTGTTTGTTGGCAGTAGTACTCTTTTCTAGCAGTATTTTAGTGCTTAGGATTGATGGCAAGCTATATTTTATCCATGTAATGTTTAATTTAATAAGGCAAAATGTGATTATTTAAATTAATTAGAGTGTGTAAGAACTCTGTGTGTAATGTACTTTTGATCCTCACTTTTAAATGTGTGCTTATATCTATTGATTTATAAATATTTGAGGTATATTTATGCAAATTTTATATACTAGCAATACAGGGTATTATAGATCATCTGCAAGACTGTTGTAGTGTGAATTCGCATTTAAGCAGTGAGTGCTGTTCATTAAATGCCTATGATTCAGCTGTGTGTTTGCATGGTGGTATTTTTTATTTTAAGGCTTAGCTATTAAATCCATTGTAAAATACTGCAAAGTTGTATCTCTGCCTTTTAAAGTGATCGCTTGACTCCAATGACTGTTTGGTATGGAAGATGTAGTTAAAGTATGTCTATTTAAAACAGATGTAGTTATTAGCAAGCCCTCTAAAGTGTGCTTCTCAGCTTCTTCTAAGTCAAACCATCTCCTAAGCAGGTTAGGAGACAGATGATTATCACTGCATGTCACACTGCCATCTGTGAAGTGTAGCCACACTGCTGCAGTGGCAAGGGGCTATCTAGTGCAGTAGAAATAGGACTCATTTAGTTAACAGACAACTTTGCTGCCACCCATGCTCCTCATTCTGCCTCCTTGATGCCATTTAAAATTGAAGCTAAAAATTAATATTGCTGCTTGCTTATCAATAGGCATGGTATGGAATTTTACTCCTCTGAATGCTACCCAGGGTTAGCTTTGGTTGGCTATTTGTTGCATCACGTTGCAACACTATGGACTGCTACAGGGAAGAAAGATCCTTTGGGTGACTGTGATCCTGGAGAAGCTGAATGTCAGTGCCTAGGGTGAAATTAACCATAGCATGATGAGCAGGAGGAGTAGGCTGAAATAATCTGCTGTGAGAGAGAGGAAAAGCAGAGCCTGGGCAAGGCCTTGCCAGTAACAGAAAACAAACAAGATTGTTTTCCAGACTGCCCTAACCGTGACCTTAGGATAGGGATTTCTGACTGACCCTGAGCCATGAAGCATTAAAACCACAACAAATGATCCACTGGGCTCTCACTTCTTGACCTCCCTGCAAGCAGAGCTTTTCTAGCTCTCACTCGGAGAATGAAACCATTTCAGTAGCTATCTTTATAGCTTTCAGACTGAGTTTCTCACCTGCTTAAGGAGAACTGTGGCAACCACTACCATTTCACTCCAGTTGCTTACTTGTCTTAGGATAGCAGGTCTTACACTTCTGTCATTTGCTGATGGACCAGAAGAATGTGAATCTGCCCATCTGATTTCAGTAGTGTTTTCCTAATTTTTTTAAGGTAATTTGTCATTTTTTTAAGATGTCCAACACAACTCCACTAGAGGAGTTGCCACCATTGCATCCAGGGAGTAGGCATAAAAAGGGATAATTTTTCATGGGGAATGGACAAGGGCAGAAGTCTTTCAGTCTCTCTGCTGTGGCTCTGTTATAGCAGTCACATGCACACCCTTCCTCAGTGGATAGTATCACAATAGAATAAAGGCAGTTGCGGTGGGTTTACATAGGTCTGGATAGAGGAGTTGGCTGCTCTTCCCAAAGCGTCTGTGTAGGTAATGCCCTGCATGATACTAACAGGTGTTGCCACCTACAAATGAGTGTATAGGTATGTTACAAGTTTGTTGCTGGTGTTACTGATTTGGGTCTGATATGCATCCTCCGTCACCAAGTTAAGCAGATGCTGAAACCAAACATACCACTGCAGCAGAGTTTCAGTGGTATTCTCTTTGGGTTGTACCCACGTATATGAAGCTAGAGTTTGTCAGTATCACTCTGCTGGGCTCCCTGCTGCCTGGTATATTATGATTATTCTGCTGTAGTATAGGCCATTGTAATTAGCCTCTGGATGCTCCTAAATTAAAGCAGATCATCTTTCACTCCTAAGAAACCTCCAGAACCCAGTTGCAGCCATAAAGGTGCTATCAAATGCAAGCTGGCTGCAGTTCAGAATTGGGGCAAATATTTTTAACAGCATGAAATTTTGTTGTGGGCCGTCTGGAAGGATTCTGTATATGAAACATTGACCTGGAGCAAAATCAAAACTGAAGTCCTCTGTGTGGAAAAACAGGTGAAGAAAATCTTGGCTATGTTTGAGAAGAGAGATGCATCCCTCGTAATACAGATAGTGTCTGATAACATTAATGTGGAATAAGTTGTATCTTTCTTTACTGTTGGCTTGACTTAACAATGGCATGACCTCTTGTCTGAGCTGGCATCTAGTAAAACATACTGGCCATATTAATCTTATCAACATAATCAGAAAATAACTTGATATTTTATGTTAGGAATTAAATCATAAACTCTACTCACTCTGTATAGGCCTGTCCTTCTACATGTACACCCATAGTGTCATTGGTGAATTTTTCTTGCATTACAGCAACCTGAGGGTAAACGCAAGGCAAGATCCAAGATAGGAAGGCAAATTGTTTTGCAAACACGGTAGAGAAAGTGTGTGAAATCAAATGCCAATATTAATGCATGACATCTGCTCCCTGTTCCAGTTCTGAGTAAAGTAATCCAGTCCTAATTACACACTGCTGTGTCCCCTACCAGCTAAGGAGAATGGTGCAGCCATTCTTAGTAACAGTATATACATTTCTTTCTGGATCTGATAGATACATTAGATGCAGGGCAGGCTTTTCATTTTTTGGCTGTCAGTTGCTTTGGGTAGCACAAAGAGAGGGGAGGAGAAAGGTTGCAGCAGGAAAAGATCAAAATCTTCCACAGAGAACTCTGCTCCTAGAATAAAATTTTTTCCTAGAGAACTTTCCCTGCAGACCTCAATCAATATTATTCTCATCTGAGTGCACATATTATTCATTAAGAAATGTTGGCAAGATGTGCACTGTAGTGTATGCGTTCATTAGAGCCTCCACCTTCCTGCTTTTATCAGAAGATCTTCAGTGACTTTCATCTTCATTGAACTTGTTTCTGTCTTTGGATTTGGAAAGAAACCTTGTAATTTCACAGCACGGGTTTACTTAAAAAATGTAAAATATTAATCTCTGGTTTGTGGATGTGTTTTCTCCTCTCACAAATTAATGGAAGAAGATTATCACTATTAGATTCAGACTGAACTGCATGCTGATGAAATCATGTGCAAAAGATAGTCCAGTGCAACAGACCCTCACTGGATGTGTGATATGGGAGTAGCTGAAATTCCTCCACTGTGGGTTCAGCAACCATGACATATCCCTTTCGTGCACCTACTGCTATTGTGTCAGCAGCCATTTTCCTACAGAATCAACATTTTTAGATGATATGTTGTTAGAATGATGTTATGAAGACCTGGCAAATGTCACCCATTCCAAGTAGAGTCAGCGGGAGCCACAAAACATGGGGAACACTGGCAGCATCCCAGCATATTGTCATCACAAAGCAGTATGAGCCTGATATTTCAGTTTATCTTTTCAGTTCATGTATCTCCACCTCAGACTATTAATTCTGCCTGGTCTCTTCAGCAGCAAGACAGTGAATAAAGTATCATGTTGAAGAAAGGCACTGAGATTTTTGGACAATATGCTATGGTCTAGTTCCATGATTGGGACCCCTGTGTGCTGCTGCAGTACAAAGAAGATCAATAGTAACAGATTATGAAGAGCCAGCTCCATGACTCTGCCTCTGTTCACCCATCTCACATTTGATTAGTCTCTGCTTGACATCAGGCTGGGAGCAATAATCTCTGATCGTAACAGTGGATGTGGCAACAAGCCCGAGAGCTCCATGTGTCACTCCAGAACCAGGCGCTGTCTCACTGGATTCCTCCATAAAACAACTGAAGCAGATGTCTGGATGCCAGATTTGTTTTTCAGGTGTACCTACTGCACCCACCAAGGTACGAAATAACAGGCAGGACTACCTGTAGGAAAACATTGCAGTAGCAATGAACTTTAGAGAAGGACGTACAGAAAAGTCACAACTAATAAAGTTTAGGGTGGGTTTGAAGGGTTTTGGAGGGTGGTGGAGGTGGTGGTGTAAGGCTTCTTTTCCGCTTACTTGAAAGGACTCTGGGAACTCTGCATGGATACTGCTGTGTGAAGAGGTGGCAGAGTCACAGTCCATGTGTTGACCTACTCAGAGAGGTTGGGCTAGAGGTGCAGTCCTGAACTTTTGCTCAACTTCAGTATGAACTGAAATTTTACATCACTGTTGAGAAAGATTGGCCATACAAGTGGAAGAACACATCTCACTTGATCCTGGGAAAGTTTTGAGAAGTAGAAAGGAGGCTTCTCCTAGAAAAGGTGTACACTTTCCCTGGAGGGTCATAGATTCCTCTGCCTTAGACCTGCCCTTCTCCCTAGCTGTATTGGTACTGGAAGATGCTGATGGATCTGCAGTGTGTCAGATCCAACCTGATCCTCCAGTAGTTTATACTTACTCAAAAGACCTTTCTCATGCCAGCTGAGCTGTTCTGGTGGGGCAGAGTCTGCCCATTAAACTTCTTATGAAACAAGAAGCAGACCAAGAATTTAGGTCTAAATACTTGTATTAAAAAAAAAAAATAATTCTTTTTAACTCTGTACTATGGAAAGCAGCAGCAAAACTTCTGAATAACTAACTTATCTGCTGTAAATTTCTCTAAAAGGTCATTACAGATTGTAAAGCCTAATGGCTTAAAGTGCCAGCCTTATATCACGGTGAAAAGGGACTCACTCTCTAGAGGTATTATTTTTGAAGTTTCACCATTTCTATTCTATTAAAAGAAATACTGTATTTTAACACACTATTTTCTTTTTTAAAAAACAGCCTGTATTTATGAAAATATTTAACATTCATTTCACGCAAAACACAGTAATAGAATTGAGTGATTTATTCTTACAATGTATAGGCAGAGAAGTTAAGTATATCAATCCGGAGTTTAGAAATAATTGAGGTCTGTAGATCTTGGGTATGTATTAAAGTGGTCTTTTGAACTGCAGCCCATGTTCTGTGTGAACATAACTTTTTACAGCACTTGTTATTTTCCTCCTTTACAAGACTGCCGAATTGCGGTACAAGATCAGGCCCATAGTCACTCTCTTCTAACACTAGCAAGGTAGGCGCAAGTGATTCTGAAATGGTTAATAACGTAGAGATCTTTTGTAGCTAATCTAGTATAGAGCTGTCTTGGTTATTTGTGTGAATTCAAGGAATAAAACCCATGTGTCTAAACTGGCAGACAAAAGTCTCATCTGCTCAGAAATCTGACTTTGGAAATAGCTGCTAAATCCACCATGTGCAGCAGTGGTCTTTGGTATGTCCTGATACTGCCTTCACTGTGGGATTCTGACTGGCACATGACTTAATCGCCTTCTCTTTTTTGTTTTGATTTTTTTTTTCTCCTGTCAGCTGAAAGATAAAATAAAAAACATATTAACCTCCCTGATGAAGCTTTATAATTCCCAGCACTGAAACATTAACCAAGTCCTTAATTAAGAGAGACTGAAAGTAGAAGAATGCTTTTATGTCATTAGCTGGTTTTTGCTCCAGTCATCTGCCTCATTCAAGCATAGGATAATATGAAACCTCACGGGTCTGCTAAAGGCTTGACTTAGGTATATTGCAGACTTCCTTTGCAATTTAATAAGAACAGCATATTGTTCTTAAGAAACTTCATTTTTTCATGCTTGTGCACAAGGCTAGCAAAAGAAAAATAAGAAGAGCTAGTGAACAAGCACCTCAAGTTAGACCCAGAGGCCTGAGCCCTAGCCCTTACAGCAGCACTTAGATGTTTTTATTCCTGTGTGCCTCTTCCCTCTTGCACGAGGAATATCAGGAATTAGTTTGAGACCAGAAGCTTTCCTGGGCAGAGCATAGCTGTTCTCTTTTATCTGTAGTTTCTGCAGTATTGAGCATGATCACTTATCAGAACTGCCTAGACAGGGTGAGTGTATGGTACCATAACTGAATGAATAACAGCACACATTAATGAATCACTGGGACAGGTTGCCCAGGGGGGTTGTGGACTCTCCTATGTTGGAGTTATTCAAGGCCCGCCTGGACAAGTTCCTGTGTGATGTACTCTAGGTTACCCTGCTCTTGCAGGGGGGTTGGACTAGATGATCTTTTGAGGTCCCTTCCAACCCTTAGGATTCTGTGATTCTGTGATAAACTGGCACCTCAGTGACCGTGCTGTCTCGTCCTCCTTTAAGCTCCTGCTTTAGAGCTTTGTTCCAGAGAACGGAAGGTCAGGGAACTGAGGCTTACTCCCAGTTCTGCCACTGATCTATGTCAAGTTTTCCCAGTCACTCATTATGGCGCCCACTACCTATGTAAGCGCTTTTTGAAGGAGTGATCTAGCTCTTCCTCTCGAGTGTCAAGGTACTAAAATATAAGCGTGGTAAAATCCTTTGTATGAGATTTCTAATCTACTGGGTGAAGGAGGCTCAAAAATTACTGAAACTTGCTCACTTCTCTGACATTACTCGCTGAGCAGATATAATTGAAAACCATGCAGAACAATGCTTCACCACACTGTAAAAAAGTCATTTACTTAAAGTGGGGACCTTTACATGGGGGTTCATTCCTTCATCTTATTAAAGCTGTAAACCTAAAAATCCCTACGACTGTAACTGTAGGATTAGAGCAGACTGTTCAAACTGCAGGATGTATGTTTGGGAGTGAAATAATTTGGGGCTTGTACTTTTTTGCATTATTTTCTCCCCTGTGTGACTCTCCCTCACGTGCATGCACATGTGCAAATTACTCTCTTGCCTTTTACTCTCCACCTCTTTCTTTTTCATCTGCAGTGGCCATATCTCTCTCAGCTCAAGTGTGAGCATCACTTCATAAGAACAATACCAAAGTCAACATCTGTTTCCTCAGTTTCTTCCTCTTCTACTCTTGGCATCCCAACAGTGACCTTGCATGGAGAGAAACACCTGTTACTTGGTGAGTGTATGTTGAGATGAAACTGCATCACCCCTGTAGCAAACTCAGAATTAAGGCTCAAGAGTTGTATACTAAGGTCCTGAGATTCTGGCTTTGCACCCAGAAGTCTCCATGGCCACAGTGAGAAAAGGAATGGGCTCAAGGACCAAAAGTACTCTCACAAATGAGTCGATGCATGATGTTCTCCAGGGTCAGTATCTTTCGAGTGCTGCTGTGTTCTTTCAGGAGAAGAAAAAAAAAGGCAGAACCGAAAAAAGATTCATTGAGTTAGATGGACCAAGTTCCTGTGGGTGCAGTATGTGCCATGCAGTGGAAATTAAAGACCAGAGAATTAACAGGGTTTGTTGTGTAACAAAGCTGAAGGCATTTTATCCTTATATACGTGTACTTGCAGGAAACCACACTGCACTAATGAAACACAAGTTTATGTTCCCTGTCGTATTTATGCTTGCAAAGAATGAACGTAGCCCAGTAAGTTTGTTGCCAAGCAAGCTTAGCTATAGGGTGTTGGTGAAGGAGCAAAGGAGGTGTTTGTTTTTCCTCCCCCTTGGCTTTAAGTGATGTGACAAGGTGTGCTTTAAGGTGTGGGTATTGTTGCCAAACAAGCAAGTTTAATCACGGTTGTCTTGACATGGGTGAATGTGAAGATGGGGAACTGGGGAGGGGACACTTCCCATGAGATGATCTGCAGCATTTTCTCCCTTGAAATCTATCGAAAACTATCAGTCTCCCCTCAAGGGGAACAAGCCTGAACAAAAGTCCAAAAAAAGGCTACATGGGGGGACCTAAATAAAAGCTAATAGATGAGCTGAGCTAATATTAGTTTCCTGATATATAAAGCCAAATGGATTAATGGATCAGCTCATGCATTGCCTAAGGAAACAAAAAGAAAATCTTCAATACTCCGTGCGCATTGAGGACATGAACAATAAAGGTCTTTAGAAAGTAAAAACCTAATTTGGGGGAATCAATTACTACTTCTTTTTTCTTACCCTTTTTCTATTTAAAGGAGGTTCACACAGAGGTAACATTTGGGTAACATGCAAGCCAGAAGTCATGCGTCTCAGATACTATAGTGATGGTCGATCTCAGTTTGCATCAGTCTTGCCTAGGCTCTTTTTAGCATTCCAGCTTCAGCTAATGGAAATCAAGCCCATTATGGTAAATGTAGGAAGCAAGTACATTAATAGTGGGCACTGACATTAATTCAAATGGTAAACAATTCAGAACTGTTCCCAGTACATACTAGATCATGTATCATCTTACTTGCTGCTTCAGAGGGCCGCTTCTTTCACAGGTTTTTAAAGTACAGGAGATTGTCTGAGGGAGTTTTCTGCTTTGGTAAACAAAAACTATTTTCAAATTCTGCTTCGCTCCCGTTCAGTCCTACATACTTTTTACTCTTTGGATTTGGTTGCAAGCACTTTCACTCCAGAACTGTCACCACTAGCAACTGCAATGCCCATCTGTTCTTTACTTAAAAGAAAAAAAAAAGGGGGGGGTGCAGCTGGGGCAAGTTTAGTGAAGGGGAGATGTGGGGAATAATCTGAAGCAAAGGTAGAAAGAAAATTGAGTTTATTTATACAGTAACACGTGTGTTAGAGTAATGCTCCCTTCCTCAGCTATACGCTCCCCCATTTTCTCTCTCACACACGTATATACACACACACTTTAACTGTGCTTTTGTGTTTTGTCAAAATTAATGAGAAAAGTTCCCTTGCCCTAGGGGTAATTAGTGTCCTTGGAGTTAAATAAGCTAATACTTAGACACCTCTGGCACAGGCAATTATGTTTGTGTATTGAATAATTGATTCAAAGAGGGGGGGAAGGGGCTGCTAATCAGATCTGAGCATAATGAATTGATTTAATTAACAGGGGAATCTGAGGGTCCCTGGGAAATGTGTGCATTTATTCAGCAGCAGGAGAGAGTGCAAAGCACATAAATTGAGAGAGAGAGCGAGTGAGCGAGGCAGGCGGCAAGTGCTTTTGCTTTCAGTGATAGGTTCACATCTTTCCTCCCTCCCACCCCCCCTTCCTTTGAATATAATTTTAGATTTAGAGTGAAATCAAGAGAAAAGCACTTTAGAAGCCTGGAAAGCTCTTGCAGTAGCAACAGCGAAGGGGGGGGAGAGGTTGTGAGCGATCACACGCGATTACATTAAGACAATTTTTGACAGCGCAGGTTGGGAAAGGACGGAGCTGGGGAGCCCGCCCTGGGTTTTGTTCCTCCCCCCCCCCCCCCCCCACCTTCCTCCTATTTTAATAACTAAACTGGCACCTCAGCTGCAGCGGCGGGGCCGGGGGCGAGTCGGCTGGTGCACCAGCCCCGCTCCAGCTCTCCGGCGCACAGCGCGACCGTAACCCGCCGCAGCCCCGCTCCGAACTCGCGTCCCGGGGCAGCGCCGGGGCGGCCGCGCTGCTGCCCTCCGCCTCGGCAGCGCCCCGCTCCCCGGCCCGGCCCGGCCCGGCCCGGCTCAGCGCGGCGCCTCGCCTCCCCGGGAGCCGCGCGGCGGCGGCTGGAGGGGGAGCGCCCCAAGGAGCCGGAGCGGCGGCGGCCGCCCTCGGCGCCCGGGACAATGGTGCTGGACAAGGAGGACGGTAGGTGGGAGCGCGGGCGCGCGGCCGGTTCCACCCGGGCGCCCTGGGCGCGGGAGGCGGCGGGCGGGGACGGAGGGACGGAGGGAGCTGCCCCGCGCAGGGGGCGCCCGAGCAGGGCGCTGCTGCCCGGCCTGTCCCGCACCTTCCCGCCGGTGCCGGGTGCAGCTCAGCCCCCCTACCCGTGTGCTGCCTCACAAAGGGGGGCTGGGGCCCGCGGGCGCTCTCGGGACGGCGCCTCCTCTCTGCCCGGGGGTGGCTCCCTCGAGGGCCGCCGCCGCTTTTCAAGGCCGGGTGGTGCGGAGTCTCTGAGCCCGGGCGTGCCTGGCAAGCGCCGTGCGGCGGTGACCGCGCTGGGGACACGGGCGGCGCCCGCGGCTTGCCCCGGCGAGCGGCGCGGCCAGCAAGGAAGTGCCTGACGCCGGCAGCTCTGTCACCGGGCCCTCCATCAGCTCTAGTGGCCTTAGCGGGTGTCGCCACCGGGCCAACTTCGGTTTCATCCGAGGCCGTGGAAATGCCGCCGCGCACTTTCGTTGCAGTCAGTGCTGCCTTGCGTGACTGCGTGAATTGCCATAAAATCTCCCTGTGTCGGACTGGTGTAGGCTTTAACTCGGAAAAGTGGATACCAGGTTAAAGAGACGAGGGGGAGATGCTTTCCTTGCCTGTTTTTTCCCCTCTCTGCCTCTTTTCCCTCCACCCTCCCCTTCTCTTTTGATCTGGAGTTTCTGCTTTAGAAAGGTGAGAGTCCACCTGCCACGACCCTGCCGAGTCAGTTGGGGCACGAAGAGAAAGCAAAGCTCGCTTGTGCGATCCAGCAGTGTGGGAGGGGGCCACAGCGCTGACAACTAGAAGGTTAAATGCTTACTGCCCCAGAGAGGTGCGTGGGGAGAGAGCTCACTGCAAGCTCTTCTCATGCCTCTGAGTCGAGAGCCCCTCTCCCGGCGTCTTGTCTTTCCTCCAGTTTCTTGAAGCTCTCTGAAGTAAACCGATGTAGTGTTATTAATGGGGTTTGCAATGCTGCAGTCGAAAGCCCGCGTGTTGGAGAAGAGGGAATAAACTTAGCTGACTGGTCAGCAAGACATAACAGTAGAAACTCATTCCTCGCCTCCTGTGTGCAAAGGTAAAAGGCTTAAGTAGTAACAGAAAATCTAAGTGAGGGTAATGTCTTACTGGCATGCAGAACAAGGCTTGTGTTTCTCTCTGACCTCATTTTCGGGGGTGACCTGTGTTGCAAGGGTCCCCTGAATTTTGCTTGACTACTGGACAATGAGGGAGGAAGAGCCTTTAGCACCTCCATTAATGCCCTTTAGTAGTAACAATAACTGGGTGATGTCTTAATCTCAGTGACTGTCAGAGGGTGCCTGCCAACCTATATCCGTATCAATCTGATTGACGAACTAACAGCAAGATGCTGCCTCAGTCACAGAAGTGAGAGGCACAGGTAAACTGAGAGGAAAAACTGAGATCTGAGGAGGGTTTCCTAATAGGGGTGTTTGTGTTCTTTTAAGTATCACAGACATACTCGTTAAACACAAGGAGCTCAGGGCCCGCATGATGGTGGTGTAAGGAAATGAAACTAGAACCATTGATTATTCAGACAGTTCCAAATAACCTCCTTCCAGGAGATCTCATGAGTGGCTGTATAAAAGGGAATGATGGTGATGATGGTAGAGGTAAAAAGGAAATTAGTGAGGGGTGCACTTTAAAAGGAGTAAAGCACGAAACAAACCCTTGATGAGAGGGGTGTGGAGATCAGAGGAACAAACTGCAGTAACACCTGGGAATCTCCTGTGCTGTTGATGGAATAGTTGTGCTTGACAAGAAATTATGCTCACTTTTAGAAGTGTGTTGGGGAAATTGTGGACAGTAGGTGCAATTGAGAGAAGAATTTATGAAGAGGTTGTTTTACCTTTGTATGTTTCTTTCTGTCTGGTTCAAATGGGTGCCACTTGCCTCCTCTGTGAATGTTAAAAGAGGATGCTGGACCTGCACAGACCTTACAAACAGACAGAAATGGAAACTTTTGCTAACTAAACCAATTCCTTTTGAAATCAAGCTTGAATGAACCTGCTAATAAAACTGGGTCTGCTTTACTCCCATAAATGGCTGTCTTTTTAGGTCGTGTCCCCCCCCCCCCCCCTTCCCTGAGACTGGTCTGATTTCGACCATCTGAAAGTCCTGGCATTGCGGCTAGTATCCAGTTCTCCCCTTGATTTCAAAGGGCTTTGCCATGCAGGGCGTGGGGGTTGAAGGTTTTTCTTCTTTTGATGTCTCAGGCTGCAGTGGGGGTATTCATAGCTATTACCGCATGGAGAAGGCAGGATTTCAGAAAGATGTCCCCCTGGCCAGTAGCCCTGCTGTATCACAAGGAGGACACTTGCTGCCTGGTAGGTAGAGGTTGCAATGTGCTCCTTGATTTTGCATCCCTGAAGGCTACTTGGCAAGCCAGACCATGGCCATGGCCTCAGAGGGAGCTGCCCACTCTTCTGGCCCAGGGCTGAGGCTGTGCTAGTGCCTTGGGGGTGCATGCTAGCCTTAGTATGATACCAGTATCACCCGTGAAGTCTGATACGGCTTTGCGAGTGAAAAGCTTCCTTGGCAAGCACGCTCTGTGGTGCCGAGAGTAGTACAGATGCGATAATACTTTTCTGTGGTTTTTATAGGTATCACTGAGGATGAAGGGGCAAACTGAGAAGTAACAATAATAATGTTTTTGACTTGATGTGTTGCGGCATCACGTCAAGTTATGGCAGGGAGGTAAAATCATTTTGTATGTTTGAAGTGATATGATATAACTTGACTGATGCAACATGATTTGATATTAGAAAATACCATTTAACAGTGGGGCTTTGGCAAATATTTTCCTAAAAAAAGTTTTAGGAGCTAAGAGATGGGGGTAGGGAAGAGAAAGGTTGAGAGTGAAAAACTTCAAGGCTTGCATTTTAGTCAATTCCACTGCGTAAATCACTGCTGAGTTTGCTGTGGGCAAGCCAACCTACGCACCGTGCAGCGCATTTATAAATTTCAAGATAATGAGAGTTAAGATATTTGTCAAACACATAAATGTTTTGATTGCAAAGACCAGACTTCTGCTTAAAAAAGTAAACTGCCATCAGGTACCATGATTAATTCCAACAGATTGTGTTAATTGTAGTTGACTTTAATTGCTGTACAAATGCGTTGGGGGTTAGAAAACTCTTTTTATTGTTGGTATGTGGAATAAGTAATCAGATAAAGTGTTTCAAAATATTCGTTTGCAAAGGGAGTAATCTGGCCTCTCTGACATGATGAAGAAGTAAAGGAATGAAACATACATTGATCTGGTACTTCATATATTTTTACAAGCACGTTATGTCTGCTAGTTTGCTCTGCTATGGAAGTCAGGTGCAATAGACAATGTCCAACTTCATTTTTATCAAAAACCTGCCTTTCTTGCAGTTACCAAGTAGCGTTAGTTTAAACGTACCATATATTTTGGGGTAAGGTTGTCCTTTTTGAGGGTAATAGGGTTGAAAAGTATACAAACAGAAAGACGGAACATTTTTTGAGTTCACTGTTTTCTAATGAAGGCCAGTAGTATATTAGAAGTATAAAAATACCTCCAATTTAGAAAAGCCTGTATTTCTGTTAGTTTTTTGCACTGATGATTTAACTATTAGACTTTAATCTTTAGGAGAAAGTCCTCTTCCTTTTTAGCTTGTGATACTTCTTAAAAGAAAATAATTATTTACGGTGGTTGCACTTTTCTGCTAAAATACGTATTCGACACTTGCAAACTAGTATCACTAGGAAACAGGAGTTGTTGGAAGTACTAGATGAAAACGGTTCAATGTAAAATGATACATCTAACATCAAATATGCTCAAGGACTGTTAGGATTAAGTATTCGGAATGAAAGGGGAAGGAAAAACCACTTCAGCTGGGGATAAGGAATCTAATTAAAAATAGGTATTAAGGATATATAACTTGAGCCTGTTATCGTGCTTTTTAGAGTACCATTGTATCAGTTGTAAAGGGAAGGAAGAAGTATCATTAAAGCAGGAAGGAAATGTTTTCTCGGATTAAAAGACAGAGATGAGTGAAATGGTGCTGTTGATCTTGGTAGCGAAGCGCCTGATCCTGCCATCCTTCAGAGACAACAGATGACATGTCTGAATAAAGGTTGTGAATTGCAAGAAGAAGGATAAAAGATGTGGGCCCCAAACTTGCCAATTTACATTTGGGAATCGATGGCATTTCTGAAAAGTGAGCAAACCTGTAAGGGTCTGTACTGCATTTGATAAATTCATTTTAGTATCAACTTAGTGAAAGTGGAGCTATATTCTCTAGAGCATTCCCTGAAACTAGTATGTAGGTGTAAAAACAAACCAAAAATGTTTGTACAGAAAATTAGTATCAAGTTTTAGGTCACAACAGAGGTGTGAAATCTAGCTCTGAGTAGCAGGGCTGGTGTAAGGCAGCATCAAGTCGCTGGCATCAGCTGCAGGGAGTTTTGAGTCTCTGACCTGCCAGAAGCTACTGGCTGGTTTCGAACAAAATCCCCGTTCTTACGGGAGCAAATCTGGAATAAACGCTCTGGACCGAGGCATTTATAAAGGGAGAGGGAGCAGGGCTGATTTCAGAAGCAGGCTGCGAGGCTCCGCTTTGGGGCTCTCCCCACCGCGCTGCAGCTCCGTCCCCAGGAGCAGGGTACCGGGCCCGCCGTTACCTGCGGGTGCGGTTGCAGATCCGGGTCCCGGTCCGGATGCGGGCGGCGACTCCGGGCTGCAGGTGGTGCTGCCGAGCTGGGAAGGCTGCTGCTTGCCAGGAAACCCTAACGGGAGAATGAGAGGAGAGGGGTCCCTGGGAAATACGTTCGTTTATTCAATAGCAAGTGTGCAAAGCTCGCAAATTGAGAGACGGAGGCAGCAGTAGTCGGGCTTAGGTATTCCACCCTCTCTGAATATAATTTTGGATTTAGATTCAGCTTAAATCCAACGGGAAAAACACTTTATAAGGTTGAAAGCTGTGTAGTTGCAACAGCCAGGGTTATGAGCTATCAAATGCAATTACCTTAAAATAGATTATACTGTGTAAATTGAGCCATTTAGAAGGTGAGAACCAAAGAAACAGCTCTGATCTCCCTTCTCTCTAAATTGCAGTTTTAGTTCCTTGCAATTTTGAGGCACAAAAGTAGGTGAGACTGCATTTGTATCTGCAAAGTGCTTTATTTCTGAGTGTAATTCTAACTGAGTGCAATCTAGGTTAAAAGCTGGACAACTGGGTAATTAGAGCTCACTTGCTGCTAAAGGACGATCAGCTGTACCGTAGCTCATTTGTGTTCCCAGAGACTTGTTCTCTTCTCCCCTGAGCGGAGGCTGCTGGAGAAGAAGCATCTGTCCCCGGACTTTTCTTGATTGCAGAGATGATGGTGCTGGACAAGGAGGACGGTAGGTGGGCTGAGATTGTATAAGCCTGTGCTCGGTGTCTTCTGTGTGCTGCTAACGTGGAAATAAATAGTTTTGAAACAGATGCGCACTGTGCAAATCAGCGTGCTCTGCTTTCAGCTTCTGATATTTTTCTCTTGTGTTGGTAAAAGCATGCTTGCTCTTTTTTTTTTCTTTAATGTCTTCTCTGGCATGACAGAACCAGTGAAGAAGGGTTTACCCCAGGCTCTGTCTGCTGAAGGACAGCAGAAACAACTTGATTTTGGGTTGTTTTCTGGTTTGTTGGGGTTTCTTTTTGTTGTTTTTTTGTATTTTTTAATATTTATTTAGATTTTGCTTTCTACAAGTTACCTCATACATCCATTTTGCCCTGTTTATTTTAATAGCTTTTATTGTAAATCTAATTTTGAGAATTTCCTTCCTTTCCATTGCATGTCATTTGGGTATCTTTAATGTGTGCCTTTAATATCTATTTCTCACAGCTTTTCTTCATAGCTATAAACATAATGACAATAAGGTAATAAGCTGCTCTGGCAAAAAAAGCATTGGCTTATTCTAAGAATTTGCTCCCTTCAATAAATGGAGGAAGTGGAGGTTCATTTGGGAGGTAATTTAAGGAATGAAGCTGAAGGAGAGCTTGACTTATTTTAGGACTTCACATATACTTATTTTTTTAAAGCTGCCTATTTCTTATCAAGGATGACTAAAGGGTACAAATTGATGTAAAGAATGATAGTGTTAGTTAGTTAGTAATTTGAATGAACTGATGCCTTCTTTTGCACGTTGCCTACCAGGGCACGCAGCTTAACTGCGCGGTCACCAGTAGTTTCTAGGACAAATGTGGTAAGTTTAATCACAACTTTTTAATAATGTTTTCTAAGCCTGCTTTTGGCTTAGGTCTTCCCTCATAGCTTGGGCGCTGAAAGCAGAGACTAAAACTGAGGCAGTGCAGAATGCTTCTGTAGCCATCCAGATGGACTTCCGTTGACAGCGCTGCCTGTTGCCAAGGACCTCCAACTTGGCGGCACTTTGTGCATTGAAGGCGGGAACCATATCTTAACTTTTAATGCACATTTGTAGCTATTTTCCCATTGTTTTATTTCACCTTTATACATGGATGAAGTGTGCAGTATAATGGGCATGTTTCTGGATTCTCTGATCTTTAAAATTTCTTTTTTTCTTTTTTTTTTTCCTGAAATCTCTCTGCATTAAGTCATAGGCAGTTGTCATTTGGAAGTAGCAGAAATTACTGAGTATTTGCAAGACTGTATACAAGAAATACCTTTTCACGGGGAGCCAAAGAGCTTGGAGAAATTGGAAGCTGAGCATTTTGGCAGTAGCATTGATTTTACTTGAATATATGTATTGCTTTTTAAAATATTTATGAGACAGATAACCTGTAATTCAAAGTTCCTGTGTCAGACTGGTGCTAATCTTGTATTGTGAATAGCACTGAAAGCTGCCCAATGCTAACAGGTTGGAGCAATGTGATTTTTTTTGTTCCCCAACCCGTATATGTCTTCTGGTATTTTAAAACTGAATTAAGGCTGTACTGAAGAATAATTAGGAAAGAAAGCTTCACTATTGAAAATAGCGGGTGGATGCTCACTTTTAACCAGAGGTTTTCTACTGAAGTTTCTATTATTTTTCTCCCCTCCTCGACTTCAAAAAAGGGTGATGAGGGAGTACTACCCAGTATTTTGCATCTGACATTTTGATGCCTTTATCTCATTATAAGTTTGATTTCTAAAATTGCCAATCTGGTGTATTCATGTACAAGGAGTTTGAATCTAGATTCTGGAATGGGTTCTGAGGATTTGTTTCATTCTGATGAGAAGCATTTGGCAGAATGAAAAAATGTGAATGGACTTTTCATAAAGATTTCACACCTTCAAAATATGAGACCAAACAGAAAGGCATCAGGGCCCTCTTGTATGCAGATTCAATCCAATTTTGACTAAGAGTTGACGCAGTGTGGGGTCAGTGGCCATGTATAAGTTGTCTTGCCCTTTTGAATTAGTTGGCATCCTAAAACTGTGAAATAATCTTATTCAAGGAAAAAAAAGATAAATAATTCCTGGGCTTTATTTTTGTTGAGATTTCATCATAAATTTCTTTGTTAACACAGTAGAACTTAAAAAAAAAAAAAAAAAGAGACATGAAGCATCTGTTACACATCTTCTGGATCAGCTTTGGAGTTGACTGGACTGTAGATAAAAGACATGCTAAGTGGCTGAGTATTGCTTAAGCTGGGAAAACAAATGAAGCTAACAGGGTTTCAAAGGCTTTGAAGCAGTGTCGCTGTCAAAGGTGTTCAGTTGTTTTCTTTGGCAATAGAAGTTGAAGCAGCTAGTTTACTTTATTAGAGGTAAAAGGCTATTCTCGTAACCTTCCTCTGCCTAAGATGAATTTGGCTGACTGACTGATTTCTTTCTGGACCACATATGTTGTGCTGGGTTTGAGGTTTTTTTTTGTTGTTTTTTTTCTCCTCTTTAGGACTCATCTTTTTTAAAGGACAGCAGCATTTTCTGTATTCTGTTAAATCTTACTTTTCAGTTTGTGTTTCCCTATAGGACTATGTTCTGCTATGATGGAGCAATGCAAATCAAGTAGAATAGCCCAAATTAATTCTTCACATTGCCGGCAGTATGACTGCCTGCATGGAATCAATAATGCATCATGGAGGGATCAAATTTTGGAGTATAATGTGTGAATAATGCTTGACACAAAACAAAAATTCAGTCATCATAATAGCAATTAGCAAAGAGCTGCAGCTTATCCCAGCTGTAATCTCTGCTAACAATGAAGCACAGCCTGGTAATCAGCATGTATGGTATGAAATGCACTAACAGAAATCACGGCTCTTTGTTATGTGTGTATGGGGTGAAAGTTTCCTTTTAGCTAACTTGTACTGTGTTAACTAGACATAGTATCCTTCAACCAAATTACCGAGTATGTGTGCACTTGTAAGAACACTGATCAGCTGTGTGTTTGTCCTGATGTTTGCATAGGCAGTAGCACCCCAAATCACAGATCCTTTGTGTTTTCAAGCAGAATTCTGATTAAAGACATCACAAGAGTAAGCCAAGTAAATAACATATCGGAGGATTCCATTAAACCTGTACCCGTATATGAACCATGGGTTTTATTTTAAAACATTTATATAGTTTATTTAAAAATGAAAAGAAGAATCCAGATATTCTGTGATTGTGTGCATTGGGGTTGGAGAGTGGGTCTTAGGTTGATGGGAGGTATTTAGGGCAATGAATATTAGGTAATTTGAAACTGGATTAGTAGCTGCAGTTGGGTTCCCTGTTATGTAAGAGCACATCTTACCCTGCACAGAAGGAAAGAAAAGCAGCATTCGGAATTAGAAAAGGAGTGAAATTGATTGTATAATGGCAGTTACAGGAATGGTGCCACAGGGCCCTAGCCAGGACAGCAGAGCTGTGTATTGGCTTCACTAATGAGTATGCCAGCTGCCATATGGAAATACCTATGGACAGGTAGATGGATAGGGAGAGAGATCTACCTCCAGCAAGATAGGTCTTGATGATCCTTTTCCATTGATAAAAATTTTACACACAAAAATAAGGCACATACATGTTGTACACAGGCCTAATATATATAGTACCTTATAGGAAGAAGAGCCTTGCTATGAGCTGCTGGTAACTTGTGTTTTCTTTATAACATACCTCTCTTGGGTATATCTATTGAGGAATCACACAAAAAGAAAGGAGGCGAAGTGGCAGGGTGGAATTTTCCTCACATGATGTGGACTTTATTATTTTTTGTTGCCTAATATTCCCAAAGCTGCCTCTTTTGGGTGTTTTTTTGTTGTTTGTTTTTTTTTCTTCTTTTTTCTTGCTTCGTGTGTTCCTCTACCTTGGACCTTCTCCATGTTCCATCATTGTTTAACTTTCCATGTAAAATGAACCACTGCACATCTTTCCAGACATCAGCTTATTCAAAGAATGTTTGTTTCAGGTCACCATAGATCCTGTGTTTACCTATTTAGCTGGGTTACCTGTTGATTTTTTGAGGGCTTGATCTTGATACACTTGGTCTTGCTGTAATTTCAGAGGTTTGGTCTGGCATTAGTTCATGACACGGTGTCGTTTTGTGACTCAAATGTACAACAATGGATTAATATATTTATGAAGAGGAGATGGAAGGTTGTAAAAGCAAGAATCTGAATAAGACCTGAGCACATTTGGCAACAAAATAAACCATGGGACTTTGGTTGCACCAAAAATGACTAAAGAGTAAAGCTAGAGGTAGTCTTCCTAGAGATGCCTCTGCCTCTGGAAATGGCAAATACAAAAGCATGAGAAAACCACCAGATAGTAAAGTAATTGCCTAAACCTTTTCAAGAAATAGAAAGTAATGTAGTTGGAGCACTGATAAGCTAGATCTCTATTTAATGAAATCTCATCCTATGGGAAGTATATGAGTGAAAGGAATTAGCAGGCCTAATAGGAGCAAGCTATTTTGCATAGGAGTATTCCTGCCACACAGTCATAATAGTTCTTCGTGTTTGGTCAGACTCAATAGCTGAAGGATCTGAGTAGGTATCTGTATAAGATGTCATTGTTCTTCATTCCCAGATACTGGTGAGACGTGATAGTTGTCTCATTGACATAAGAAGCATTAAAACAGTGTAGGAACACTTCTCAGCTTAGTTAATGTGGCAAAAGAAGAAGCTGGTTCCTGGAAATTAGTTTGCTCTAATTTTGGTTTAATACAGTAGAAAGTATGCTTGATACCCTGGCAGTGGAACTTAATTTGTCTTCTTTGGAGTTAGTGTTAAATTTTATTATCTTTAATAGATACAATGTGAACATGTCAGCCTGTTTGTCATAGCCATTCCAGAAATGCTCTCTTATGGTAGAATCTTCAGAAAAATTCCTTTTAAGAGCAGTGCATTATTAATAAAGTAATCCATTAAGTCTGGTGATAAAGGGTCACAGCAGAGTCTGAAATAGGTTTCTTAAATGGTTAAGAAATTTATCATGGTTGGAGGATTAATTGATTTCATTTGGAGGCTTTCTTAAGGTTTTTAGGCTTTATGTGTAGAGATGGTTTTACTGTCTTTGGAAATGTGCTTGCTGCTCAAAATTTTGTGTTGCTGTCATTAGCATGAGCTATTACACTTCTGTTCTTTTAGCATTATGACTGATTGCATCTGTGAGGAGTCTTACTTAGGTAAAGAATATGAAAGTTTATGGCAAATAAGGTGTTTTACTTGAAATCAGTTCAAAATCAGAATAATGGTATCAAGCATTAAGTGTTGTGGTGTAAGAATAAAAAAGGCACTGCAGATGCTGCTGAATGCTGAACTATAAAACTCTAATGGGTCTATATCTTTTAAAAATTGGACAGAACTGTCATCATTTGGAATACACAGACATTGTTTTAAACCGTATAGAAATCACTGCCCCCAACTTCAATAATGTGCGTAACTGTTGCCAGGGAATGATTTATTCAGTGAATGTAGCTCCTATTCACTGAAGACTTGGGGGTGGAGGGAAGGGCGACTTAAAATGAAAGTTGCTCACTATTAGATTAGCATAATTAAACCTATAGATGGTCTGAGAACAATTCAGTGTAGCCACCATTATTTAATTCTCAGTGTTATGTGTGTTTTCTCTGTCCTCCAGCAGGATGCCTCCCGAGCCCAAGTTTTCAAGCTCGATGTTGGGTGCTATCTGTGCAAACAGATGCTCAGTTCTCCAATGAATGTTCTTGCAAACTCATTTCTTCACATATTGCGCACCAAGCAGATAATGAATGCTGTTTTCCAAATTTAGAGGGTTTTTTAATTTCATTGAACATTTCTGAATTCTTTATACCAGTGTTCAGAGTTCCTTGCATGCTAATCAAACTCTGAAAGGGTGATTTGAGCAGTGAAAGTATTATTTGCCTTATTTTTAAACTATTGATTTCAACAGTTATAGTTTCTCTTCAAGAAAAAGTGGATGATTGTTGCATATTCATGACTGAACTGCAGGGAACTTGGACCAGAATTAAACAATTAACCCTCTCGCCAATGTAAACATCCATTTGAGTAGAAGCCAGGGATGTTCCTACTTGGTTTACTATGGATGTCAGAAATAGAAATGTATTCCAGAGGACTGTGTTTCTAATAAATAAAAAGGCATAATCAGAACGTAACTGGGAAGGAAGACAAAAGCAGCCATGCTTTAAATTGTTAATGATGGTGCCAGTGGCTGCAGCTTTACCACAGCTGTTTAAATTGATCAGCTAGTGAAAATGTTTTGTTTTGGCATTTTCCCTGCATGTGCAACTCTTTCGAAGGGACTTCTGGAAGCTTTTCAAAGGAATCATGATTTTCTTTTTTTCTTTTTTTTTTTTTCTTTTTTCCTTTTAACCAAGCTTAGAACACCAGAGTTTCCAGTATCTTGGAATCCTGTATTTAAGGATACAGTTCAGTTTGTTTTTTTTTGTAAAGTTTTTGTCTGATAAGCCATCGCTTCCCCTACATTTTTTTCTTTCTCCCCTCCAAAAGTATTGCAAATTACTCACTGCCCTTAAGAAATGAGGCAATAGCACAGTTCTTAGCTGTCCTTTTTTCCTCATCTCCTCTATTTTCCTGGTGCTACTGAGCTTGATCAGAAAAGCAGAAAGGTGTGATGTCAATTTGTTATGCATCTTTTGGTCAAGCATCCAGTGTGAAATTGTTCTGTAAAATGTACTTTTTCAGAGGGAACTTGCCACTAATTTGTTTCCTGGTTGGCTCTACCTTGCAGCTGATGTGGGTTAACCAATACCTCTTTAATTCTTCTATCATTTTCTTCCGTTCCAGAGAGGTTGCTATACATTTCAAAACAACGCAGTCCCTTTGAGTCAAGTAGGCAGGGGAAAGTCAAACTTTCTGTATATTGACAAGTGACATGGTAGAGATGTATGGGTGGGTGGATGGCTGGATTGAGCCAGTGTGCTTGCTGGTTGAGCTGGTGAGCTTTGGTGTGTTTTGCAGAACACCTCCTGCTGTGGGCTCCCATCTGAAAGAGCTCATGAGAAGACATACCTGGGACCTTGTGTGAAGCCTCTTCCTGGCACTCTTGGTGTCAGGTGTCTTGTGAATACTCCAAGCCTTAGATAATGTTGAACAACCTGGTTTATGCCTAATGTACTTGCAGTGAGGGTGGGTATTGAACATTATTCAGAATCCATTATATATTTATCTTTATACTCCTTTGTGGAAAATGATTTCTGTAAGTAGCCTGTTATGGTTATGAAAGCCCAAACAAGCATCAGTCTCAAACCCTTTGACCTGTCTGTACAGAATGGAGATCTGTTTTGAAAAGGACTCCTTTATATCTGTTTTTACTCCATGCCCTTCCATTCATTTGCCTATACAAAGCAATAAAGGGTAAAAGTAAAGTAACATAAATTGGTCTGTCTTCCTGAATCCATGTCTCGCTAATGTACCCAGATTAACTCAACTGTAAATTGTCTCCTTTGGATGTCGTGTCTTGCTAAAAGTTTCCTATATGATTCATGATTTGGATTGCTTTTAACAGCTATTGGCTAAGCAATATGGTAAATGTACAAGGTGATGCAATTGGCATTAGTGAGAGGATGCACAGGAGCATGTAATGCAGTCAATACTACATTAACTACTGATGCCCAATTACAGAAACTGGAAGAGTGGCTTTTAGGAGCATTAGGACTTGCAGAAGAGCTGAGATCACCTGCCGCTCCTTGCCTAAAAGCTTCACCCTTTATGCGCTGGGATCAAAGCAAACATTTAGTTGTTATTTTGTCATTTATAACAACGAAGGTATTTTTCCCCCTTTTTTTCCAAAAAGTGTCACATTGATGCTTTTAGCACATGTAAAATTCTATCTCCATATTTCAAGGTTCTACTACTATCTCCTGGGGCAAGACTTTATTTGAATAAAAACTCTTTAACCGCCCCTGCACTTACTGTTTCTCTGAAGCTTACTACTTTAGCCATTTTTCTTTTAAAGAAATACAAAGTGCAATTTAGAGTGTCCTATTTCAGTTCGTCAGACAAGGCTTCCCTTCGCTCCCCCCAGCTCCTTCCGTTTTCCAATCTGTGTATGATTGTTTGTGACCTCTGCTGGCTTGAAGTCTCTAGAAAGAGTGTTTTAAAATACAACCAGATACCCCATAAACCAGGATATTTGAGTGTGTGACCTATCTGCAGTCCGCGTTCAGATTAAGCACACATTCTTTCCACTGTTGCTTTTAAAACCCATTTGCAGTAGACAGCAAAGGACCACATTACACTAAAAGACAGTGCATACTTCTAGATTGAGCTGAGTGTGATCACTGCTACTAAATCTATTTGATAAACAATGAGCAATGTCACTCCTACATGGCAAAACTAACAACCGACAAAGTTCCTCTGGACTTGGAGCAAGATGAGAAATTAAGCAGCTCTAAGAACACGGAAATATTTTGATATAAAAGACAGCTGGCAGGTGGTTTATTGCTCTTGTGGCAGCATTTGCCTTTACTTCTAGCTATGATACTTGGCACATTGCTGCTGCTTTTAATCCTCAAGGCATTTTGACAGTATTAAGGAATTTGTGCACCCCAAGTTAGCATTCCCTAAAGCTAGGGCCTGGGTATCTGAGGGGATGTGCCTCACCTCCCTGAGGGGTGAGCAGGTGCCTGTTCAAGTTGTTCCAGATTTGTTCTGGTCTGCTTTCTCTCTGCGCAGTCCTTGCTGCCCTGCCCAGTCAAAGAGCAGGGTGAGGTCTGCACTGCTGTCTCTTGCTGTGGCACAGTTCTGGGCCTGGGTCCCACTTTGCCTGCTCCCCCATGCTGTGTTTGGAGGTCAGAGCTCCACTGAAGAAGAGGAAAATAACTTGTGGATCTCATGTGAAAGGATGGAGCTCTACTGCAACAGTTGCTCTCGGAGTGTTCTGACTGCTCTTAAGGCAGCTGTGTTGATCCCCTCTCAATAGGCTTTTTTCTTTTTTGTTCGTCCTAACATATGTCGCTGAGGTTTAGTCCAAGGAATTGCACGTTTTTGAGGAAAGACTTTTGCTAGCCTATCTTCTTGCCATAATTATGAGCATAGTCACATTCCCCTCTGATTCCTGCTATGATTGTGTTGGTTGTGTTCCCCTCTGCCATTTCATGTGTGCAACAGAAGACTGTACTATAAAACATCCTGACAGTCTACAGATGCTTATTTGGCAATGCTGTTTTGGTAGATGGTGCCTTAACTTCTTAGCTTCTTAGCCAGCTGGTGTGCTGGTACTCCATGAGATTGTCCCATGGAGCTCAGCCCTGTTATCTACTGATTGTCTGGGTATCCAGCTGGTTCAGGGCTGTTTGCTGTGGCTGGAGGAAGGAGGGACTGGAAGGGAAGGGGCAGAGGCGGAGCACTGCTGTTTTTAAAGAGGACTGTTGCTTTCAGTTCCTGATCGATGCTCTTTTGAATGTCCGGCGGGAGGGAGCAGAAGGTAACCTGCTGGTTTTCTCCTTGCACTAATGTGTTTAAAAGGTGGCACCAGCAGTGGAGGCGTGGGGGAACTTGACTGAGCTCTGCCTTTAACACAGCTTCAATGCAGACAAGTATCCTGTGCTTGATGCACTTTCCAAGCTGTACAAACAATGCTTGAAATGTCTGAAGTACCCAGCAGGGCAAGTCAAAACGTCCTTGAGCAACTTTGTATTTAGACATGTTTTCTCTTTTTCTTTGATCAGGAGGGAACAGATGTGTCTCTTCTGCGTGTGTTTGCGCACACCCCTGATGCGCATGCATTCCCTGGCCTTGTGCAGGGGGTGCAGTATTTAGGGTAGGCTGTTATTCCTCTTTGTTCTTTCTTATTGCTGTTTTTTTTTTCCAGGGAATCTAACTTGGAATTTAGAGAGGTCAGCCTAAACAGGGTTTTAACTTACTCTCGTTCATCTCTTATCTCTCTTTAATTCAAATAGCATAAAAAAAGAACAAAGATGTAATAAGGCTCCTGTTAAAAAAAAATGTATGCATATGTATAATCGATTCATTGACTAGTCTTTTTGGGGGGTTTTAAGCATTCAGTCTAAGTGGGCTGCTCAGTGAAATTTGTACATTCATAAAATAGCTGATTGAAAAGCAATATTTCAGATAAATACAAGCCAGCGATCTATCAGCAGTTGTAATAAAAGCTGGGCTTCAGGCTGTGATTTTATTTTGAAATAATAAGAATTGCTTTATTCTTTTTACTTGAGTTACCATGGTAATTCTGTCGTGTAGCAGTGTTATATTGATTTAGAAAGTGGACAGTAATATTTCTTTTGTGTTATTCTGTTTCTAGGGGTTGATTTCTAATTTCCACTTGGAGATTACTTTTATAAATTTCTTAAGTCCTTCCACTTTTTTCTCTAGCAGTGTAATTTTCCTCTCACACATTGCTATTTTCTGAGCTTATTGGTTTGCTCTTATTTTAAATTAAACTTGCTGGTTTCAAATATTGAAATGACATCTTTGTCTGTGTCTGTACTTTGGTTTAGCAAAATATTACAGTCTGCTGTTTTATGCTTAATAATTTAAGGGAAGCTTTATGTCTGCCATCAGTGGTTGTTGGTAACTCATGACTAAACCAACACAGAGCTTAAATCTCTGACATTTTAATATTGTGTAATGGTGCTTCCACCCTGCACACTGTCTCTTTTTTTTTAATTTGCTCTGTGTGTGTATGCTAAAGAAAACAGCAATTAAATTCTGCAGAGATCAGGAGGAGTTTTCAGGTGGAGCTGGCTCTTTATATTACTGTTGCACTTGAGAGCACCACTGGGTTTGTCCATCCCGCAGGTACCGTTCCTGGTTACCCGTCTTCCTCGTGCAGTTAAGAAGGCTCAAGTTTTCTGTAAGCAAAACTTTGCCTTGTAGAAGTGCATGTACATAACCCACGGCTGACAAAAAACACGCTGCTTTAGCTCTTACAGGATTGTTATACCTAAGCTGTGGAGCACTGCCCTTAGATTGCTGCTGCTCTAAGACATGAGAGCATATGCAGGATGTGACTGTTCCTTGTGGCATCTCTTTCTTTTTTTGTGAATGAGAAATAATGCTCCTGTTCCAAACATGTGAGATGAGGGGAAATGAACCTCAAGCACCAGTTTTTTTTCAGAAGTGGTAGTTTAGTTCCTGAAACCAAAGCCATGAATTCTGCTTTCAAACAGAAGAGGGTCAGTTTACCTTTTAGTATAGTGGGTGGGAGAGCTACTTTGCGAGCACTAAGTAGAGATTTTCTGATCTCATGAAAACACCACTGAAAGGTTTTGCAGTGCAGGTAACTGATGGGAGGGGAACCGAAGTCTTGTTCTGTTGCCCTTTGGTTTCTTTCCCATGTGAAGCTCACAACCATAAGAAAATGAATCCAGGAGCCCCAGCTGGTCTCTGCTGGGATCATTGCTACAAGCAGGAATTGCCATTGGCTGGAAATGGCCAAAGAAGAGGGAAAGGGTGGCATGGACAGGTGGTGGTTCACCTCAAAGGGACTGAGGTATGAGGTAGCTAGAAAAAAGCAAATGCAATCCTGGAATGGACTGAACAATAAACTGCTGATAATGGTCACTGTTAATAATGCTAGAGAGGCACTGCTAGACCTTGTCTATCATGGGTAAAACACAGATTGCTCTTTCTCAGGGACAGTAAATCCATGTGGAAACAGGGGCAGAGGATGCTCATGAAAACTGAAGGGTCGACACTTTGTGTACCTTTGCAAAACAAAGGCTGACTGGTCTGCCCTGTACGAGGACAGTGGGAGGGGAAACACCAGCCAGGAAGCAAAACAGGCTTTTTACCCCAAAAGATTTTACTGTCATTAGAACAACTAGTTGGAAATGGCCAAGAATATTTCTAGGCTAACAATTTGGAAGATTCTGGGCTTCAGAATAGTTGTCTCTGTATCAGCTTTCCCCAAAGAATAGTGGAAGAATAAAGCTGGATCATTTCTCTGGGTTAGAGAAAGAGATGGTATGATAGCCTCTGGCTGCAGGAGGTGGGACTTGCTAGTCCTCCTCAGACGTCAGTCCGTGCTGAGGCATTTATGTCACAGTGTATGAAGCTCTGTCAGTGTTTCCATATAAAACCTATATTTTCATGAACATTCATTTATGGTGAAAGTCTACACATAAGATCCTGCCTGAGGATACCTTTTTCTTTCCTATTAAAATTTTATAAACCCGTCACTTGGCTGGGATTTTTAGTTCCCTGTGAAAGTAAAATAGAAAGGGGGCCCTGATGGGGAAGCATGAAGGATATAGTGTCATTTTCTTCTTCAATGCTCCCTTAAAAAAAAAGAGGTACAAGCTTATGGATGAACGTCGAGATGGGAAGGGCAAAAGCCATGTCTGTGGGTTCCAAACTTCTTTTAAGTGATGTGATTTGGTTTGATCTGAGTGTGAAAATGTGTGAGCAGCTGCTGTTCCCAGAAGTTTCCCCTACCTTTTCTGCATGCAGGTGTTGCTTGTGCTGTTTGGCTTGAAAGCAGTGATCCACAAACTTAAAAACCTTCAAATAGGTCTTGACCTGCAAGGTTGTAATGGCCCTTGGACCCTTTATGGCCCACTGGGTGATGTCTGTTACACATTAGTCTGTAATAGCTCCAGAATAAATAACTTGATTTTTTTTAAAGTCAGTAATTATATCTCTCCACAATGGAGCGCAATGGCTCTGCATGCTAAACTACAGTTTGAAAGTAATGCAACAAGAGACTCTTTAATGTCTCTGGCAGTCTCGGTGCTAAGCGCAAGTCCTCTGCTCTCTTTCTCCAGCATTTTCTTTGTCATTGCTTACTCATATTACAGCATATCCATGCTACTGGGAGCTGATATCACAGAGAATGTGGGGTGAGGTATGGCAAACAAATACATGATGCTATGGGTTTCCGCAAAATAATGCTTTGGTTTTTCCCCATCACACCTGCTTTTTAGAAAGAGCTTCAGCTGATAATTTGCAGTCATCTTAGTAGGGCGCTGTGCTCAAGAGAGCAATCCTGCCCTGGTAGGAGAAAGGACTAGATGATTTAATAGACTTTTTTTTATAAGCATTTCTCTCTGTAGATTCACAGGATACAGTGCTGCTTGCATCCTAAGTTGGGATTTGGGTTTGCTACCCCCTACCTAAAATATATTTTCTTTCCCTATGGTTCATTCAATTATAACTCTAGGATATATCTTCTGGGACTGAGTAATTGGCTAGGTCAGAAGTAATCTTTATTTTCACTAGAGAGATGTTTACAAACTGATGCTGTAGTATCTCTTTAAAACCCACTGAGAATCTGATTAAAGGCCTGAGGATCTTCTGCAAAGATTGCCTGCTCCCAGTTGACTTGAAAGGGTCAGCATGCTGTCACAGTTTCGACGACTAAGAATTAACTTAAGGCTGATTCAAATGCTACTCTCTGTGTACAGCATTGATTGGACTGCTTTCAGATGGCAAGAGGTAACTTTATACTGTAGCATGTGTGAACTCCATTTAGTTAAATAGAAAAGCTGAATGAATATGGTTTCTTGTGGCACAGGAGCTCAAAGGTGAATGTGTTATACCCCTTCTGCCCTGAATTAAATACTTTGGGGAAGGTGGGAGAGAAACATAATTCTCTCCCATAGGTAACATACTTGGGATACTGACTGCTGCAGCTGTTCTTCACCAAGTACAGCTCCTAAGTTTCACATAATCTTTTCTTCTTATCTTCTGCTATACATGGTGCACCCTGTAGGCTTGACCATAATGACATGGGCTTGCTTGTAGCGGTAACAGCAACAGAGTGCTCTTCTGAATGGTGGAAAAAAACGCAGACCGAATAAAATTGGTTTGATGCAGTATTATCACTGCTCCTTTTTCAGGAATTGGTAGTAGCACTGAGGTTTTTAACCTGCTTTCATGAGAGCATCAATGCTCAAAGGCATGGTGCATTGACTGGGAAACAGCTGGTTCTGGCTCGCTCAAAGCTGTGGGGTTTGTGGTGCCACACTTCCAGTTGTGAGCCTTGGAGTAGCTTTTATAAAGGCCTTGCTGACATAATGATGTGCTCTGTGGGAAGCAATGCCAGGCTGCATACTGGCGTATTTCAGCACTGTCAGCATGTGGACCAAAGCAGGCAGCACTTCTGCTCCTGCTGCAGCTGAGTCCATCATGTGGAAGTTCTGCTGAGCACCTTATGGAAAGAAAATGGTCTGAGCTGAAGTGCACTCCTGAGGGCCTACTTCTGCCTTCTTCTTCTTCTTGCTCCATCAAGCCAGTGGGTGTCTCTAGCTGATGGAGCTACCAGGGAAGGTGCCCCACCAGCATCAAACCTTCAGGGAGGATGCAGGGGCCAGCTGGTCAATGATCATCTTGCTGCTTCAAAGCAAAGATGGAGATTCCTGGTTTCTTTCCTCATGTGATGTATGGTCAGCTAAAGGCTCTTTTGGTAGTACTGTCACAGCATCTAGGCTTTTCTTGGGGTTTCATAGGTGCATCACTGCTGTCCATGAGTGAACAATCTCAAGGGTTTGGTGTGTCTATGTTAAAAGGGTTCAGATTTCCCTGGGTAATTTCTTGGGGATTCTTCCTAGTCCTGCAGTGAGTGTGGTGTAGCTGTAGGCTGAGATCTTAGGCTAACCTAAAGCCTTCGTGTGGGTTTTTGCTCTTTCTTGCCTTTTTTTTCTTTTGTCTTACAACTGTGTAGTAAGTCCAGGAGGAAGCGGTGCTGGAAATGATGACAGGCTCTCAGTTAGAGTAGCCAGAGAGGCCATGCTGCAGTAACATACTGCTCAGCTTTAATTGTGCCCAGTGCAATTTCTGCATCCTTGTTACTGCAGTTACTGTGCAGTGCTCCTGCATGGTGGCCACGCTTGCATCCAGAGTTTTAATTTGCCACTAGTCTCTCTCAAAAGAAAAATACGTGCTGGCAGGATCCTGAGAGAGCTGAAGGCAATAGAAACTGTGCCAGCCAAGGTGGACGCTTTTGACATCTCCTATTGGTGACCAGCCATGAAGCCAGGCAGTTTCTATGTACAAGACTTGAAAAATGACACCAAAGGCTGACAGTCTCGTCCCTTCACCCTTCCTAGGCTGAAGAAGCCGCTGCCTCATGGTCAAGGTAGTTTAGTTGTGGCATGTTTCACTGTACACAACTGGATTCATTTTCTGTACAGTAAACAAAGCTCTGATTGCTTTGGGGGACAAATATTTTTGACTGTCTTTTGCCATTATAAGCTTTTTATCAAATTAAACAGTGCATTGAATTAAAGAGCTATGGATGTGTCATGGTGGTCTCTGTGCTACACTTGATGGATACTCTCTTCGCTTTTTCTTCTTTTCATCCTGTCTCCTTTCTGCTCAGAATGGTCGGCTCTTTCCTCATCAGTGATGAAGCTCCATGTGTTTAAGTCTGAAATGATGACTTGTTTCCCACCCGCCTCCCATCCCAAGGAACTAGAGAAAAAACTGAGCTCAACAAAACCTTTGCCAAACACTGATCTATGCTTAGGGTTTCTCAGTGTGAGCTGCTCTCATTTAGCTTGTAAGCTTACAGCAGTGACGCTCCAAAGAACACTGCTTGGTAATATGTAGTCAAAGAAAGCAAATGTTTCTTGGTCTTGGCTTAAGTTTCCATTAGATCTACAGAGCAAGCCAGTTGTGAAGATTATTATGCTGCTTCCTGCTACAGGAGTCATGTGAGTTGTTACTACAGTACCAGCTGTGAAAAGTGTAACAAGTCTCATTTTGTTTCAATTAAATGAATACTCTTCAAATGGTATTAAACTAGTTAAAATGCTTATCAAAGCAAGATCTGTAAAGCAAGCTGGGTAGGTGTCTATTACTGTTTGAAGTTGTATGAGAATGCAGGAGGAGGAGTTGATTTTGAACTTTCCTCACACTGCATATCATGATCAAGTGCTTGAGGCAACTTTAACATCTGAATGAGTTTGTCATTAAAGGAGTAGTGTTGATAGGAGGGCTGTGTTTACTTAGCATTTCCCTGCAAGCTCTCAGAGCTCTCCTTCCACTTAAGTGTTTACCCTTGAGTTTAGCAGAGATGCCTACCTGGTGAAGGATGGGTCTTACACATCCTGTGGGTGCTGACCGACAGTATTTCCATGAAATAAATGCTGAAGATGCTTTTTATGTCTTGGAAGAAACCACTAAGAAATCACGTAGGAAAAAAAGCAACAGACCCACAGGACTTGACCCTGCATGTGTTTGTATTTGTTTGATACTGTGGTATGTAAGATAGAGTACACATGCAGAATAGCAATACATAATCTCTTTAAGTTTAAATGTTTGAATTAAGCATCCAAAAAAAGGTTGAAAATGGTAATATAAGTGAAGTAGCTTTACCAAAATAGCATTTTGGAATCTGTGGTGGGATGAAATTCTGGTCTCCACATCTCAGCCCTTAACACTATGTGCTGAATTGCAAAATAACATGTAAGTTCATGCCATTCTTGCTTCAGTACCATACCCAAGGGCAGATTAGTGTGGGTGCTGGCTGCCAGTCTGTTTCCAGTTTACTTTGAGAGTAAGATTTCATGTCAAATGCTAATCTGGCCAAGGATTTCTGTATCACTTATGCAATTTAATATGTCATCCTCACCTTTCCCCTTGCTGGATTTACGCTACTGTATAATACGTGTTATGGCGAAGTGGTTTTCCCCTGAAATAGAGAGAAACAATTTGGGAACAATGTGCAAACCAAATGAAACATGCTTTACTGGAAGGCTGGTTGACAGAGCTGTTTCAAAAATGTTAGCAAGGAGATACACTATAAGTATCTTTGGAAATGTTAAAGTAAACTCAGTCTTCATGTATGGGAGAAGTGTAGTCCCTTCATAAGGGAAGAGGAAGAGGAGGCCTGCATGATTTGGAAGCAGGACATATACTAGGGGTTTATTTGTGGGTATTACTGGCTCCAAGTCAGAAGAACTGATATAAAACAGTTCTATAAACAGAATTTGTGTGGAACCTGCCATTTTTTAAATGCACACAGAAAAATATTTCAAACTAGTTAAGGGTTTCTTAACCTTTAGTCTTTATTCTGCATGATGACTGATCAACCTGTCTTCTTGTGGGTCTTGGGTGGTTTTGTCCAGTTTTCCATAGGTTACCCCATAGGCACCGGATCCAAAGAGAGAAATGGGAGGTGGCAACTGATCCTCTTTGTGCTGCAGTCTTGTGGAGAAGGCTCAAAAGGGTGATTTCATGGCCAGCTCTGCTGTGGGGCAGCAGGGTGCTTGCAAGCACTCAGTGTCTTAGGCCCGTGGTAGCTGTTCTGTAGGACGCAACAGAAGGGAGCTGGTAGTACTTTCTAGCACAGAGCTGGAGATAGGACCTGTGTCTGCAAGCCATGGGCAACTGAAGAGCCACCATGGGCAGCCCCCAGCCAGCATTTCTTATACTCTGACCAGATCTATCTCACCTGAGGTGCTTGGCACAGAGGCTGTGTCTTCTTTAGGTGTGAGAATACATGGCTGAAAGGCATGGTTTGATGTGTGGTATGAAGAAAGGAAGAACAGAGACCTTCCGAAGTGCTGTGTCAGAGCCCTCCTCCTGTTTGCCCCTGTGCTGGTTGTGGTGCAAAGCTACCATCTGTGCTTCACCTGGAGGTGTAGCTGTATGCCTTCTTCATCTGCAGAGTGCATCCTGCTTTATGCCTCCATCTTCCTGATTTCTTTCAGGCATCCATGTGGCTCTGTACTCATCCTGCCTCTTAAAAAGATAGAAATCTTCATTTCTCCCTCCATTTCTGAAGAACTGAGATTCTTGAGTCCTTGAATCGTTTGACTTTCCCTCTGCTATGCTGCCTTTGCAGCATCCCTTTTATATAATCACCACTGCTCACAGTATTCTGTAATGCAGCCCCACTCTGCTCTCTAATAGACTGCAGTGATGTCCATGACTTACATCCCTGAATTTTCATTACTGCTACAAAGACTTTTATGCACTTTAAAGGGGAACAGATGGATTCTTCCCTATTTTGGAAGAGATCATTCGTGCCTGTCCACCTTCTCAAGTTCACCTATTTTCATTACATTAACTTAAAATGATTTGTGGAGCCTTCTGAGCTCTCAGAATTAACCTGGAGCCTGAATAAGATTTGAACCTAGGTTTTCCTCATCTAACCTGAAGTAGATGATCGCTTCAAGGGAAGACCTAGAGAACAGCTCATTTTGGGTATAGTTCAAAACAGTAGTCAGTCTGTTCTATCCCACTGTGCTCTTTCAGAGTTGCTCCAAGGAAGCTTACAAAGAGCCCTTCTGAGATTGAAGTGGGAACAAAGTGCTAATTGTTAAATTATCTTTTGTCCCCCCAAACCTAAGGAAAATCATCTGAAGGATGTTAGTTGCATACAGAGTATTTCTGTCTCCATCCAGTGTTAAGTAGTCTGTTTTAGAAAACCTTTATGTTTTGTCCTTTGCAGTTCTCAATAGGCTTTTGCACTCAAACAATATGGACTCTAGCAGGTGGCATTTTTGGCAAATGACCTCTTCTCAATACCAGGATGTTCAGAAGTTGGCCTTTCTCATCTCTTTCAGAGCTATTCAAATAGGAGGTGAAGGGCAAATGTACTACTAATAGGGTGAAGATGCACTAAGATCTTAGACCGGAAGAAAATCAAAATACCGGTTTCCAAAGAACTCAGTAACTGGTGAAGAGCATGGTCTAATAGCTGGGTACAGTAACCAGCAGCACTTCTCTCCAGAAATAAATGACGCAAGCTCACAGGAGCGGGTCTTCTGCTGTGCCAGAGGTTAATTATACAAGTGGTTCTGCAACTTGAAGGCTTTTTCTTCTGTGCTCTGCTTGCATTTGCCTTTCTGACGTGAACTGCAGTAATATGCACAATTTATATGTCTCTGTCTGATTTTGGTTAATTGTAGTAGTAATTACTAATTTTCAACCCTTGACCTGCTTTTTTAATCGCATTTTTTAAACGATCTTTTTGTGCCATTTTAAAATTTGGTGTTTGGTTTTTAATTTAGATGAATTACGCTAAAATGTTCTTGAGAGAGCTGCGCGCTAAGGTCAAAAGCTTTATCTGCACAGTGCCCATTTTCTTTAACCTATTTTAATAATCGTAGCTGCTTTCTTTAATGGGTTGCTTTTGTCTGAACTATGCTAAATCTGTCCTGTTTAGACCAGTCTGCTGATGTAGCAGTAAAACAAAGTGCTGCAGAGCAGCCCTGAGGCTCTGGGTTCACCGCCTGGGTCTGGGAGATTGGAGGCTGGGTTTCCCTCCCTTCCCCTGTCTCTCCAGCATAACCCCCCAGCCCCACAGCTCCCCTAACCTGCACCTCTACAAGGTGCCCAGAGATGGGCCATGGGCCTGTGGTGCTTGGCAGCCACCCCAGACTGTATCTTCAGTATCCCACCATCAGTTCAGCTGCACTTGCGCCTTGCCAACCTTGCTTGCAAGCCTTTCTCTCCCCTTTTGCCCGTAAGCTGTAGTCAAATGCCTGTTGCTGCCAGCATCAGCCAGGGTCCCTTTCTATGCCAACTGCACCATGAGGACATGTGAGCTGTGGGAGAGCTGTCTGGGATGGCCAGTAACATCAGCAGGCTGAACACCTGCCTGCCCCACAGACTGCTGCATCCTCTGAGCTGGGGGGGGGGTTAAGGGAAAGTGGTACTTCACCCCATAGTAGAGCCATGGCAGGATCTCATCATGGACAGCATTTGGCAGCCTTCTTGTGGGAGAGCTGTCAGTGTCTTTAGGAAGGACACCCTTTTAATCCCTCTGATGTACAAAAGGGTCTATGTGTTCACAAGTAGAGAGGCAGTTTGCTTTGGCTGTTTGTGGTAAAATAAACTCTGCTAGATTTTGCACAGACCAGTTTTCCTACCTTTCTTTCCTCCTCCTTTTGCTTTCAATGGGAAAAGTTTAACAAGGTGTGAAGTTTTCAAATTTGGAAACAGGTATTAAAGAGCAATTAGCTGGCCAGCCTCCCTGGATAGAACAGAGAAAGCTTGCCAAAGATGATCTTGTCTTTAAACATTTGTACAAATCTTTTGTCAAACATAGAAGTAATTGCCTTTTCCCTCCTTTCTTTTTTTGCTCTCTCCTCAACCACTTTCAGTGCCGTATCTGGTTTAATATAATGGGTGTTTGCATGAATGGCTTAGTTAGCCAGGGTGGTAATAAAACACTTTAAATTTATTGTGACATTTGGATTTAATTAAAAAGTACACACTTAGAAGAGTAAAATATAATGTGTAGAGGGAGTCAGGAAGGTTTTTCTCCTTTTCTTCCAAAAAGCTAATTAGAGTTGTATTTTAAATTGTTTATGTGCTGCTAATCATTACAATAAATCATTTATACTGAGAAAGACACACTCTAATGTGCTTGTGTAACTGTTTATGCTCTCAAGTTTCTATCATGAACAAATTGATCTGGAAGTGAATTTATTAACCACTAGGGAAGGGATCATTAGTGCTTTCTCTAAATATTCCCCCGGTACGCTTTTATTATAGTAGTTTACCGTTTTAACTAAAAGTAACGTTACAAGGCCTTGGTTGTAATTATGATGCAAATTGACTTTCCATCATTTAAAGGGAGGGAAAACTGCTTTTTTGTGGTAATATATATCTATGTTGTGTATTCCAGAGCGCCTCACAGGTTCCAAAGGGGTTTTCCTGAAAAGAAAATGTAAACTCCTGTCTTCAGAGGAACTAATTGTGGGGACTTTATGGAAGTTTAAAAATAATCCAGTGGAAAGTTTAATCTCTTAAGTCTACCTATCTGCCTGGCCTTTGCTAAAGAATCTTAGCACAAGGTAAGCATAGCCTGTCACATTAAATCTTTTGCATCTGGCAGCACACTTAAACTTGTACAGCAACACGGTGCTTTCAGAGTGCTGGGAACCATAGAATCATAGAATAGTTAGGGTTGGAAAGGACCTTAAGATCATCTAGTTCCAACCACCCTGCCATGGGCAGGGACACCTCTCACTAAACCATGTCACTCAAGGCTCTGTCCAGCCTGGCCTTGAACACCACCAGGGATGGAGCATTCACAACTTCCTTGGGCAACCCGTTCCAGTGCCTCATCACCCTCACGGTAAAGAATTTCCTCCTTATATCTAACCTCTACTTCCCCTGTTTAAGTTTTAACCCATTACCCCTTGTCCTGTCACTACAGTCCCTCCCCAGCATCCTTGTAGGCCCCCTTCAGATATTGGAAGGCTGCTATGAGGTGTCCGCACAGCCACTTGAAACCTCTTAGAGATAACTGGCTTGTATGGTTCCCTGCCACCAGTGAAGACACCAATGCAGAGATTTTCACATGGAAAATCAATAGCAGAACTGCAGTTCTAATCTGAGATTTTCTAGTTCATGGTGAAGTTCTTCATCCAAACTAGGGAGCTGCTGGCATCAACCCTTGGGTTTTTGAGGTGAGCTTGTCCTGTGACTCTGGAGGTGGTCATGGAGCTGTGTGTGAGGGTGTAGGGAGCTGTGTGTGAGGGTGTAGGGAGTTGCAGTCCATGAGGATTTGCAGCCTGTCGGCTGAGGCTGCGGAATAGCTTTTATATCTGGAGGTGCTGCTGAACTAGTTTTCAACACGCATACTTCCCCCTTGGTAGTAAATTGCATTTCCCACCCTGCCCAAGAAACCCAGTCTGACCATTGAAACTCCAGTTAATGCTAGTAGGTTTTGTGGGTGCTTTTTAAATTTAGTTGCTATTATTTGAGTACTGAATTATTTATTTACAGGTCTAGCATCAGGCCACCAGGCAGGAATACCCACAACATGTAGATTTATGTAGCTCAATAGGTGGTTAGGCATTTTTATTTGAACTCCTTAAACTACAGTGTAACTTGACAGGGAGGTTTCATTGTCTATGGAATATTCTTAGTTAAACAAACAAGAAAAAAATCACCAACAACCAACCAACCCAACCAACAACCATCCCACAAAACTAACCAGTGTTTCAATTTCTGCTAAAGCAAACAGTCTGCAGCTCTTTCCAGCAAAGAAAAGAGAGAAATACGAGTAAAATTGTTCTTGTTAATACATATATTACTTGGAGGAGGTGACTTAAAAAGGAGAGCCAGGAAGATGCATTTGAAGTCCATGAGACGCAGCTGCAGAATGCAGTGGCACCAGGAGAGGAACAGAGAAGTGAGCTGGAACCAGAAACCAGAGCTGCTTCCATCTTCACACAAGAGCTTTCCAAAATCACTTGCTGTAGAAGCTGCAAACCACCATGCTGAATTGCATCTGGGATTTCAGCTTGGGCTACATGTGCGCTCCCACCCTTCTCATTTAAAGGTTTTGTTGGTCCAGGTGAGCTGTCTCTGTGCTAGGTGGAGATGTATTGACTTGCTTAACAGTTCACATCAGCATTTCCATGGATGAGAGTATTTAAAGGGTTTGATGACTATGTGTGAGTGCAGGTATGCGAGAAAGACTTCCTGTTGCCTTGGGGAGTTAGGCACTGGAATAGCTTTGGGCATTAAGTGTCTGCAATTTTATTTTTAATTACTTGTTTTTAAACATGGTCCTTAGCTTCTCACGTTTGGGTTAATGTCATTTTTCCACTTTAGCCTTAGGGGGGTTTAAAAGTGACAAACACGTAACAGTCATGGCCATATGCATGCAATGCCACCAGCAACCTGTGGGCATGGGTGTGTGTATGCATGAAGAATTTATTGGTGCTTCAATTACAAAAGCGTCACTGAAGTGGTTTCCATTTCTATATTTTCCCCCAGACAGTCTTCTTTCACGAGATCAAGATGTTCATTCTTTGTCTGCTTTCAGACAGTACTTCTGACGTGTTGGTTTAAAATCCAGAAACAATATGCATATTTTGTTTGCAAAGTGTGAATTTTTTTGAGACTTCTAGCTGTTCATTTTTTTCCAGAAGCCTACAATACAGTGTTCTGCTACATTAAGTTTCCCTAATAATCCATGGGAGGATGTGATGAAGATCTATTACTGCCTCTCGATGTGGAAGTCACTGAATTCTGTGAAGGAGCTGTAGTGGCAATTCACTTTGCTGTTTGCAGGCATTTAAATCTGTATTTGGAAAGCCTTGTTGTACTAACCAGGCTTCAGAACTGTAAAGAATATCAAAGGACGTCTTGTGTCTTCTGGAAAATGTAGGGTTTTTTTTATTTCGTAGTCTTTAGATCCTTTTATGGCGATTTTCAGAGGTCTTCAGTCATTTTGTATTCTGCTGAATCTGACACTTAGAAATGTAAACGTGTCTATCAGAATGCCATTAATTGAGAATAATAAATGTCCCTTTATATGCAAAGTCTTTATATAGAGGTGACTCCTGCTGCGATTCCTGAATGCATTTTTCCTTCAAAGCACAAATATATCAGCACTTAAAGCAGCATTTGATATCCTCTTGCCGTTGCTGTGGCTGCTGTGGCTTATTTTTCTTCTCTCGACACTTTACAAGGTGCGCCGGATCGAAATTTGGACCTTCCCTGAAGAAGTGTCCATGAATTAATGGAACACAAAAATAGCCAGTGGCAGTTTTACCGAGAGGCACAGAATTCAGAACTGGCTTGTTCTTTGGCAAAGAGAGGGAAAGGGGCCAGCACAGCCATGTAATGATTATAGTTAGAGGAACAAAGTTGGTGCCCATTTACCCCAATGGAGCTGATGAGGGCAAGTTGTTCTCTGCCACCACTTGCTGTGTAGGTACACCTTTTGTCTGCAATTTGTCTATGCAGCCTTGTGGGTTTGTGTAAAAGTGTTAAAGCATCTTGAATGAGACAAACTCTATCTTAAAGCTACTTAAATACATAGCCTTGGAGAACCAGGTGTGTAGGTTTTTAAGTAGAGCTCTGTTGCAATTTCAGACTTTCCTAATAGCCTTGGCACATAGTGGCCTTGTAAGATTTAATACCGCCTGTGTAAGCTTCCCTTTGTCTCCTTGTTAAAAATTCTTGAAGCTGGGCAAGAAATTACTGAGGTTGACCCTTCTACATGTAAGACTTTTAAGATGCTGGCATCCTGAAACAGGGGGACAGTGGCTCTTGTGTGACATGGCAGGAGCTTCTCCTGGGTGTGTAGGAGTGGTTCTGGATTGCAGAAGCACCAGGGGAAATTGGTACTTCACAGTTCAAGATGAAAATGAGTTAAACCCTGTTCATTATGAGTAAGAGAGTAATGATTTTGATAAATTAAGGCTGTGTAAAATGTGGGGGGATAGGGTTGCTCCAATTTTATCATGTGGAATGGGTCCATTGGTTTAACTGTTTGCCACCCTCAAAAGAGGGTAATGTGCAGGTATCTGCTGATCCAGACCTTAAAAGGGTGATATGTTGTGTTGCAATGTATTGGTTCAAGTAAACCCACCAAATTAAACTGTGATGAAGCCATCCGTGAACTGCATATCAAAGACAGATCGTTCTCTGGTGTTGATAATTCAGAGCATCTGTCTTAAATGCTAACTTCCAAAATATTTCTCTGTGTGCTGATAATGTGATGCTAACTGTGGGATGCAGCTTTACTATTTTTCATGCTCTGTAACAAAAATAATGAGCTCAGGAGTATATTAGTATGATCATACATTAACATAAAGTACAACTTCTTCCTGCAAAAATAGGCATTCTTCCACCACAACTGAAGAGCAGAGAGGATGTTGTCTGTGGAGGTTTGCATATTGTACTGCAAGTGTATTTTGACACTAGAAACTGAAGAAATGGGAAACTAGATATGTCTGGGGAGTAACTACTAATCTAAGTGTCAGGTTTGATACTGTCAGACTCTGTGGAACCAGTAGGTCAGATCCCCAGAGGGATGGCAGAGCCCTTGACCTTCGTAGCAGCAGATGAACTGTTGTTATTGCTGAGGGTTGATCTTGGAGAGAGGGATGGGCAAATCTTAAGCATGTAAGTGGTGCCGGTTTCGTGTACATACAGGATGTCTCAGAGCACTAATACATAGGAAGGGTTTTCCTTGATTTTCTTGGCTGCTTAAACAGAGCTGCCTGCATGCTCTCTGTTGGCTTCACTTCCCTCTGGAGATGGCTTTGTTTCACCCCTCTGGTTGTCCATGGTTGCAGGATGGAAGTCTCCAGGCAAAAGACATGAAGTGTCAGCACTGGAAGCATATTCTTAAAAAATCAAATTTTCTGATTGCCCATGCTGTAGAAATAGTTTGTGATGAAGCTCATTAAAAAAAAAAAAAAAAAGAAAAAAAAAAAAGAAAAAGTATTTTGGAGGTGTCTCATTTGTATCGGTGGTGATATGTACAAGTGACAAGCTTTTGCTTCCCAGAGGTGAGCGTGTCAATTGTGAAATCAGGTGTAGGCCTTTGAACACACAAAGGTAAGTGTTCATCGCTTGAAGTTGGGCAGCTGTTCTACTGGTAGACTAGAGAGAGCCTAGCAAGTCCAGTGTCAGCGCAGCACCATCTTAGTGGCAGTACATACAGGGAAAGGCTCAAGGAACTGAGTTTTCCAGCCTGGAGGGGAGAAGGCCACAGGGAATTGTTATCACCTGGGGTTTGAGAGATAACTGAGCCAAATTTTTCTCAGGGGGGAATAGAGGCTCTCACCTAGGAGACAAATTCACACCAGGCACTTCCATGGGAGAGTAATCCACTGGATACAGTGGTGGTCTTGCTACAATGCTGGGAGGAGAAACAAGCTGTCAGCTTCCTGGGCTGCACTGGCTTTCAGCACAGATCTGCCACTCTTGTGTTGCCTGATGGACCTGTTTGGGACTGGGGCCAGATTTCAGCTGTGGTAGGTTTGGGAATAAAGTGAAAATAAGGCTGAACCTACATAAAAAGTGAGAAGTCTCTGGAGAAGTCTTCTGCTGTTTAATTCTGCAGAAACAGAGTGGCAATTGCACACCTGGCAGTTGCTGTGAAAATGCTGCTACGGATAACTAAAAATGGGATAGTTTCTTTTGCTTGAACTTTGGGGTGCCTGAAATGTAGATATCTATTCTTTTTCACCCAGTTCTTGTTTGTGAGCAGGTCAGTTAAGGACTCAAGTGAATCTTGGGTTTTGCAAATACTCATTCGCACACTTCTATTACGTAGATCTGGAACAGATGTTGGTTTTCCTCATCAGATTTTCGTTCACTGTGAATTGGGAATAAGTACGATAGTGGTATATAAGGATGAAGCAGAATTAAATTAAGATTTCTATGTGCACGTTACCACTTCCAATACTGTTGGCACTCAAAAAAAGAAAAAGAAAAAAGACCTCCTAGCACTTGAAGTAACAAATTACTCATCTTACACTTTGCTGTGGCGGATCATGGGTTGCTTTAAAGTAACATTCTTTTTTCCTGAGCTTAGATAATTTAGACACTCCTCGGAAAAGAGGTACCACATGGAGTGCAGTACAGTTGAGGTAGATTGGAGAAAAGGATTGTATTTTGCATGTGTAAGCAATGAATGTAAGCTGTAGATAAACAACATGGGTTAGAGCAATCACTGCTGCTACAGCTTGTTATTTTTCTCAGGGACAGGTGCTGGCTCTCTCCTTCCTTTGAAGAGCTACTGTACTTGTGTCTACACCATATTTTATATAACGTTCATGCTGACTTCTGTTCTTCCACTTCCTGTCTGCTTCCCTTTCTCACCCAAAAATAGGATGCTGTGATCCTGTTTGAGTTTTCAGCAGTGGCAACAAGCTGCTACAGCAGGTTATGGCACCCTATAGCCTATGGAAATACCCATAGTATGTACTTCAAGCATATAAAAGCATCTGTTCCAGAGCTTTAAGTATTAGGGTTACAGGGAAACTGATGTGGTCTTGGGAGCAATCAGGGGTAGGAATGACATAGGGGTTGTTTAGATGTGCTTTAGGTTAATAGGGAAATGTTTGTACCTCTTTCTTCGCTGAAAGGTATGCTAAGAGTGAGCTGGAATTGTTCCCTTGACCTGTGCAGCAGAGGAGGTCATGGCAGATCTGGAGATGTGTACTGGGAAACCAGAGCTTGTTTTTTTTGTGTCCCAACTAGATGTCTAAACACATTTCTCAAATGCTGCATTCTAGGAAAAGGTGAGCCAGGGAAAGAAGTCATCTAACATGATTTGGAAGTAATAAGGTGGACTTTGTAGCAGCCCTGCCCTTAATGACTTTTATTCTCACAAACCTGGTTTACAGATATTTATAGTACGTGAACTTTTTCTTGAAATATCAAAATATTTGTAGCTATTTTCCTTTTTTCTTTTGAACGGAATAAATTACCTGGTGTCATTTGACATTGGTGGATATGTTTGTTTCTTTGATAAAGAACAAATTTTCTTTAGATTCAGTTTCTTGAGCTCATAGGAAAATTGTATAGGTTGAAATGTTAAGATTAATCTAAATAGCCAGTGTGAGGTGAAAACCCTGCCTCTGCTTTAATTGGTGTGGCCTGGTGAAAGCCAGCTCTTCGGCTTCCTCCCTCGTGAACTGCCCAGCGTGGTGGCAGATTGACATAATTCCCCCATCCCTGCAGAGCCATCATAGAGCACTCCCTGAAGTGCTCAAAATCCTGAAGGAATATAAGGACCTTTTTTTTTCTTTTTTTCATTTTTTCTTTTTTTTTTAATGGGGTCTCTGAAGTGCTTGTGTTCATCCAAAGCACTGTGGCTGTTAAATAGAGGGGGTTTTAAAGGTTTTTCTAATTGCCACACTTCCTCCCTCTCCCCCTTTTTAAGTGTCTTTGGACAGTTGCAGAACTTTGATTTAAATTTGTCTAATCTCTTGAGATATCTGGGTAGGGAAAACTATTGTAACTGAAAATGCCTCTGATTTTTTTTTTCCTTTCTTCTATTTTAATAGATATGTTTAGTCTACTTTAAAAGCTTTCTGGAGAACCTTTTATAAATGGCTAATTTAAGCTTGTCAGGTTTTAATTATAATCTCTCTACACACAAGTTAAAATGCTTAATGCTAGTGATGAAAAGTTCTGAATACAAAGCAAACCTGTGTCAAGTTGCAGAGCACTCTTACCCATCTTAATTGCTTCTGGTCTGAACTTTAACCTTAACTCTCCCATCTGTCTTACAGATTCCCTTCTCTCATCACAACCACTTTCTTTCTGTAGAGTGCTGAGGATCTGTCTTAATTCTGCAGGATTTTTAGTCCAGCAAAAAAGTGCCATCAGGCTGTGGGTGTTCAGTTCCTTCCTTATCGCACTGCAGCATGATACATGGTCCTGGAATGCAGCCCTACTGCCCTGGGTAGCTAAGAGCATGCTCTTACCCCTGCCACAGTGGTACTGTTTGTGGAAGATGGAGGACCTCAGCTATAGAAGTGCCTTGGATCCCAAATGTTGTGACAACTTCTGGTCTCATTTAAAAATCTCTTCCCAACAGCATCCCCAGATGCTGCTTTTTGTTTGCAGTTTTACAGGGATTTTTTTTTTTTAGGTAGTTTATTCCCTCTTAGGACTGTTGTCTGTCTAACTTTCTAGCTATGACCCATTCTTTGTGGCAAAGGTTAGTTGCATTTTTTTCTTAGACAAGAATGAGTTTCATTCAAGCTTAGAAAATTAGCCTTGAAAATACTCAGTCAGTGCAGATTTTTTCTGGAGAGTGCATTTAAAAGTTTGAATCCAAAATTGATTTGGAAGTACTCTAATCTAAAATAACCCTGATGTTAGCATTGCTGTCTGCAACTCCTGCTAGCCCTGGTGTTCCGGTTCAGTGCACTGGCACACAGTTCCCTGATGCTATGAAATTGAGACTCATCTGGAGATACAGACTTTTCTAAAAAGGATTGCAAGGCACTTAAGACACCTTATGTCATTAGTTCAGTAAAGGAGTTCTTTTCAGTGGTCAGGAATCTGATGATGAGGTGGACAAAACCTGAGCAAATCAAGCCATAGAGACTCCCATGGAAAAGCTGCTCGGTAAGTTTGTTGGCCGAGAAGTGTAGGATTTTTGGAACTGAAGGTTACTGGTTTAGAATTTCTTTTTAGTCTGAGGTTTCAGGCAAAGCATTAGTAGATACATATCCAGGCCAGGCTTCAGGAGGTGCATTTCAGGAGCCTTTCAGGTCTGCGCACTGGGGTAGGTCATATGATTATTTTTTTTCCCATTGTTTTTAACCAAGTGCAGCAGCCATCAGCATCTTCACGTATGTTGGTGAGAATTAAATGGAGCATGAATAACTGAGTTGAAGAGCAGACTTCCACTTTAAGGGGGTTGGTTGCTGCACAAAGCAGTGGTAATGATCCAGAGGTGCAGGACGCATCGAGGAAGAGAGTAAAGTGTGAGTACAATCCAAAGTGCAGGCAGCAGGTCATAAATTCTTGTAGTGGTAGTGGTCTGAAATTCAAGGAATAGGATTAGAGAGCTACTGTAGGTTAATGAAAACAGCTCCCTTAGGATCAGCTTGAATTCAACTCAGTGGTCAACCATAAGAAGAGGAATGTCGTGTGCAATTCCAACTTCTCATCCATATTCTGAATACTGCATTGCTCCTGAATGCTTAATAGAGTAGAATATGCTCTGTTACAGTATATTTCATATGACTTCCAAGACGCTTTAATGCAAACTAAATGTCATGGTAACTTGCCCCAGACCCTTAGTGCTCACTTTATTCTGGAATATATGGTGAATTGCAGCAGAGTTTTCAAAGCCTTCTGAGGCATTTCACAGAAAAAAAGAAATAAAAGGGAAAAAACAAAAGTGTTGCAATTTTACTGGGGTCTTTCCTGTTGTCCAGGGTAATAGTGCTCAAATCCTGCCTCTATACGTCACCTCAAAGGAAGTCATTATAGAATGACTATACAACAGCTAATGCCAAGAAACCACTTTTAAGTCTTATCAGCATAGTTTCTTGTAAAGAGGGGTAGCATTAATAGCCAGCTGTGGCTTGTGAGCCCTGATTTAATCAGTTGTGGATGGCGAAAATTAGTTTGAGGCATATAGTTCCTAGCCAACTGCAGCTATAACAAATGTTTAATGAACAGTGTTGTGCTGGGGCTGTATGCCTTTCCCTGTGAATGAAAGGGGAAATGGCCAAGAGCAGGACTTTCTCTGTTCTAATTGTGCTACTGAATTGTAGAGTAAAATCTGGCTGTGGAAGCAAACTGTGGCAAAGTAAGGCTTAAGCTAGAACCCAGTAAACAGAACAGAAACAATGAAAGTATTTAGTGTCTGTTTTCTCTGTCTTCTCTGACTTTGTGGTATTGAGAAAACAGCAACTTTGGTTGATATTATTTTCAAGATGCAGCAAGTTCTATCTGATAGACTTCACCCTATCCTTTTTCTAGTCTTGAAATACTAAGCTGCCTTTGCCAGAGTAGTTGAGTGAGAAGGGTGCTGTGCTTTCTAGGGTCAGCAGTGGTATGGGAAGGATTGTTCCAACTGTTAGTGGGCTATACCGTATATAAGCATCTAGGGTCTTTGTTAAACTGCACATCAAGCCAGGATAGCCAGAAACCTCCTATAGTCTGAGCATCCGCATTACAGAAGCCATGGGCTTTTGTCTGGTCATTCTCAGACAGGAGCAGAAACTGAGCAGAGCACACTCTTGTCCCCTTTCTGCTAGAAAAGGCAAAACAGTGGTGGCTTACTGTCAAGCTCAGACTGTCCTCTGCCTCCTAATCACCTCTGGGTGTGCAGGAGTTTGGAAGGGAACAAAGCAAAACCTTAGGAGCTGGTAGCAGAACTTTCAAGGTAATTTCAGACCCCTGAAACTTTGCTAAGCATTGCTGTGTTGACTGCACTTGTGGTCCAGATAAATCCAGTGAAGTTGCACTAGATGTGAACTATTTTTGACACCTCTTCTGCAAGTTGCTCATGTACAGTCAAAGCTTACCAAAGCAACTCCACAAATTGCATGGCTTATGTTGCCAGCTGTTCAGGAGGTTCCATGCTGTCATTCAAAACTTCGGGGCTTTCAAAAGGTTAGGTTATTATATATATCCACAATGATACAAATTCCGCTTCCTAAATCAGTAATTATTTATCGGTTACTTGTGCAGTGATCACCAGTACAAAACTGAAATTGAGAGTGTCCACACCCAGAGACTTAATGTAGACACTTGGAACTGTGACCACTTCAGGCCCCCTCTTATGCAACAGGAAAGACATACCACTTTGAAATACTGGGCAGGAGGGGTGATGGGATGCTCTCTTAACCTTGGTTTTTCTTCACTACTTTCATGAGACAAAATTCCAGTCTGCTTTATTTTTTAAGTTAGCAAACCGATTATATATTGTAAAAGATCAGTGTTTTCATGGGTGAGTAGTAATTACTGAGTAATGGCTTAAAACATTTCCTGAAGGAACATAAAGCTGTTTTTAAAAGTCAAGAGTACATTAAAAGGATTACCATGTAGATTTGATTTTTAGATAACACTAAAATGGATCCCAAATGGACTTATGAAAAGGGATGCTATCTCTTTAATGGAAAGTGCATGGTCTGACAGCTCAGCATGCAAATGGTCCTGCAAAAGGCTGTCTGTTGTGTTTTTTCCTTTCAATAGGAAGAGAAGGAAATAGCTCCCCTTGCCCTTCTTCTTTCAACTTTTAATAGCACATGGGTTAGTCTGGTTTTGCTAGGGAAGGGAAAAGAGGCTAGGTTTGGGGAATAACTGCATCTTTCTGAATCACTCAGGAGGTGTATTTCACGACTTCTAGAAGGTCAGCAGCAATTGTATCTCTTACATGGATTACATTAAGTAGATAGAGTGCTTCTGAATTCTCTCTAAAGGTGCATCTTTACTTGTCTCTTGGAAATGAAAAAATATGCAAATAAACTACAGTCCTTGTATATTTATTGTATTTATCTTGTGCAGGGCATAAGCATCAATGCTTGGCTTTGCAGCAAATTTGGAGGGCAGCAGGAGAGGCTGTTATTTTCATACTACAACAACTTGCAATCACTATAGTGTTTGCTATTTCAGAGTTGCCAGCACAACTTTCTGGTGATTGATGGTGTGAAATATGCTTTTGGCCTGAGTAGGATTTCTTCTAGAAACATTTAAAAGAGTATATTCATATTTCATTAAATACAGAGCACTAGGATTCCAAATTCTTTTGTGGTATTGCACCAATTATTATAGGCTCCAAAAGTCTTGAGAAATTTCTATAAGCCTGTGAAAGCTTTAGATTGGATAGTCATCATTGCCTGCATTAAGGCTTGTGACAGATTGCTTCATCAGTGTACACAGAGCAGAACATCAAATGGCCATTTGGCAGTGGGCACTGAAATTCTATTAAGGTTGCCGAAAGCTTAGGTTGACATTGTATATGTCTGCAAAGAGGCAGAAGAAAAGATGATGATTATGAGCGTGCAATGATATAGTTCTATTCTCCTTTAAATATTCACATATATAGCAGAACAAATCCGTCAGGGTGATGTTAATGTTTCACTGCTAAACCTGAGCTCTGCTACATCGCACATCTTTGGCTATGTCTTGAATACTCAGTAGTAATATGTTAAACAGTGCATTTTAACTGGAAGATGAGAATTGTGTAGTATTACAGGTGTACCTGGAAAGAATTTACTTGAGTTTTTACTTCCTAACACTCTTTGGCATTTTAAACTTGACACAGGGTCTTTCTGTTTTATTTTCTTTCCTTTTTGGAAAAGGGAGGGATGGAAAACTCCCTGTAATTTAAAATCAGAAAATAACTTATTCTTAAATGAGCTGAAAAGTAAGGGATGAGTTCTTACCTTTGTGATCATTTGACTCAGAGACTATTTTCCCATTGGTTTGCTTTGACACCCAAACCCCCTGAACATAAATCTTTTGAGCTTAGTGTCTTTTCAGTGGTCACCTGCAAGTTGGTGGAATATTGAGGAATATGGGGCTAATTCCAGGCTACTCATCCATAATAATGGTTTTCCTCATCTATGATGTTCTTATACTACTGGAAAGGTGGTTTGAGGGTAGTCTCTCCATTGTGAGATGTTTTTGTAGTACAGCCACTGGAGGAGAGAACTGGCCACCTAAATTCAGAACCTTTGCTAGGCTATAGGGTGCTAAATTGTGACTGGTTGAGAAAACTTGATCAGAATGTTCTCAGACTAGGTTGAAGGTGGAAGAAATACTGTGTCTTTTTACTGTTCCCAGGGCTTCAAACAGTAAAAATGGATTTTACTGAAACACTGCATGTGCTAAGAATAAGCTTTGGACATACGCCAATTATGAGCAATTAAAGCTCAAACAAGCATATTTTATGAGCACAGGGAAAATGCTGCTTACCAGAATGATTTGTAGAAACTGTTTTGCAGCAACAATTATTATGGTTTGTGTTTAGTCCTGCTGCCATGTGTTCCTTTATAGCTACAGGTTGTCCTCTGGTAAAAGCAACTCTGTAATAGAGAAAGTCTTAAAGCAGGTAATGGCAGACTCAAAACTTTTGGGAAATTAAAATCTAGATTCTAACTCTAAACCTTATGTGCTGAATCAGGACCTATGTTACTACAGATTCAAATGATGTGAATGATTATTTTTTGCTATCTTGGTTTATCTGAGCAAATGCCTCGAAAACAGTCTCTGCATGTGAGATTGGAGGGTGTTTTAAGCCACTCATTAAGCTTTGGGTCACTTTTAGGCAGCTGAAACTGCCAGGGGACACAAGACTCTAAAACGTGTTTCTCTAAAGCTTGTTCTGAACTGTAGGGTAAAAATATTGCTGTGTTACTGGGAGCAGGACTGTAGCATAGTTGAAATAGAAGTACTGATCAAAATGATGTTTCTCCTACTAACTGCCCTCTCCAACCACTTTTTTTGTCACGCTTGGGAAATCTGTTCAGTAATGATTCAGAAGAGAGAATACCACAAATAAATTACTAGAGCCACTGTAAAGATCACCTGCTGTATATTGCAGCATGAAACTGAAAAATGAGAAGATTGTTGTGACCCATTGAATAATTCTGATGAATGATCTAAGTCTTGTTCATAAGCTTTTAGCAGCAAGTACTCGGTGTTCTAAATGTAATGTTTTAATTGGATATACAGATGATACGATGAGTTTTCACCCTGCTGGCTGTAATTCTTCAGATGAAATTCTTGGTGAGGATGCCCGAGACAGTGTACTCTCAGTTCAGTGGAAGTGCATGGTTTAACTTGTTTCACAGGGTGTAATATTCATAGAAGGTGAGTAATAGAATACTGGGAAAGCAAAGTGAGTTTCTTTTTAAGGGAATAAAATTCACTGCATCTCTTTGGCAATGACTGTCTGCATTTACTTAAATGGGTGATGCAGGACTGTAATGCTTTTAAATGATATCAGATCCTCTGATGAAAGACATAAGACTGCAGCTTATTTATTGTGATGAGACAGGAGTTAATAAGATTACTCCTACTCTTCAGTTACTTTTTCATCTTTTACAGCCAAATGCTGGGGATTTTGTTAGCAGGCAAAAGGAGGTCAGCTCATTTTAAAGAGTGTTGATGCTAGAAATAAACATTTTTTTCCCTCAAGTGGAACTCTGAAACCTATGCTCACTTTCCCAACTGCCAAAAATCAGTCTTCACACCGGAACTGCTTCTAGCGCTGGAATGGTGCATCCCTACAATAATCACTTACATAAATTAAGAAAATGAAGTGTAATAATTGGGGTTTTTGGCAGAGAGGCTGTTCAAGACATAGGTAGGAAACAATTTGTGGTAGAGAATAAAAACATTATTCCAGTACTATGTTGTGAAAGGTGCCATACAACTGCACAGGGAGCACAGTACTGGAGTTGTTGTCACAAACCTTTCAGAGAGTAGATGCATTTTGTGTGTGTGCAGTTATTTGCTTTGTTGTTGAGCAAGCTTTTATGGTGAAAGTACCTAATCTGAGGAAAAAGTTTTTTTTTTTAAAACAACAAAAAAGCAATCCAGAAAACCCCATTGAAAAACTTGCAGAGGGAAAGAGTTAAAGCCATCTGCCTGAAAGCATTGTGTAAAACATACACACAATGTTGGGGAAATAAACCAATTATGTGTGCTTCACAGGAGGTGGGGGACTGACCTTTGTGTATAATTAGTTCTTTTATTTAAAGCAAAGATTTTGAATAGAATAACTAATTAGCTGTCATAAATGGCAAATTGAAGATTTTGGCCAGATTCCTTGGGGAGTGTGGGAGGACGTCCCTCCTCCCAGCCCATGCTGTATGCTCTGGCTCTCCTCCTCATTAGGGTTGTTTTTAGTCCTCTGCAGTGGTAATGAGGAGTGCAGTGGCGGCACTTCTCAGGGCCCCCTTAACAAGGCATGAAATGCAGGTGGAGGAGAACCACCTTCAGCTCCTTCCACTCGCACTCTGCACGTGTGGATATAAGCAGAGGGCTTGGGTGGGAGAAAGGGAGGCCAAGGGGGGCCTGAAAAATCCGGGTGATATCACCTGTGTTTTCTGCTCTGGACTTGACTGTATAAAACACAGGCAAGCTGCAAAGCCTCGAGGCATGTATCATTAGCTAGCAGTCCCCCATTACTCTTTCAGACCAATTAACCTTTAGAGTTGCATTAAAGAAATTACGTGGTGAACTTCTATGCTTTCAGAGGGGTCCAGTAGCTCTCTTGCAGACCAGAGCACTGTGAAGCTGTACGCCATAGGACCACTGCAGATAACTGTTATTTAAAAGGTCTACCATTTATAAAAAGTTCCCAGGCTCTCTTGGAAACGAGGCTTTATGAACAGAGCCCTTAGAGGAACTGCAGCTGATTGCCATGTGAATAGAAATATCAGTAAAATGGCTTGGAAAAATGGAGAGGTGTACTTAGTGGACACTTGTGTTACAAAGCCAGCTGAATAATTTTACAGAAAGACCCTGACTGAGAAGATACAGGCTGATTAAAGCTTGTTTGTCTGACTGTGAATAGAGGTAAAGTTTAGATTACTCACTACAATAACAGCCTCTTTAGACACAGCCATAAATTTCAGTATGTCCAGAGGTGGTGTCTATAATTTTTTAATGTGCATTGGAGCTCCGAGCACTCAGAACAGGTTTTGTTTTGTATTTACCAGCAGCAAGTCTATTAAGTTGTAAAGGGCAAAGAAGGAACTGTAGGTAGCCAAAAATAGCAAGGCTTCATCTACTGCTTCTAAGAAAAGCTAGCAATATGGATGGCTAGCAACAGAAGAGGAGAGAGCAACTTGATGGTACTTTCAAAATTTGGCAATCAAGTAGCATTGAGTACTGTGTTCAGCTCTGGGACCCCCAGCACAAGAAGTACATGGACCTGCTTTAGTGGATCCAGAGGAGGGCAACAAGGATGATCAGAGGACTGGAGCACCTCTGCTATGGAGACGGGCTTAGAGAGGTGGGCTTGTTCAGCCTGGAGAAGACAAGGTTCTGTGGAGACCTTAGAGCAGCTTCCAGTGCCTAAAGGGGGCCCGGAAGAAATCTGGAGAGGGACTTCTTACAAGGGCATATAGTGACAGATCAAGGGGTAATGGCTTTGAACTGAAAGAGGGGAGATTTATATAAGATATTAGGAAGAAAATCTTCCCTGTGAGAGTGGTGAGGTACTGGCACAGGTTTCCCAGGGAAGCTGTGTCCACCCCATCCCTGGAAGTGTTCAAGGCCAGGTTGGGCAAGGCTTTGCGCAACCTGGTCTAGTGGAAAGCATCCCTGCCCATGGCAGGGGGGCTGGGACTGGATGACCTTTAAGGTCCCTTCCAACCCAAACCATTCTGTGATTCTGTGATTCCCTTTGTGATCACATATTGAAACAGATGAGTGTTCAGATGTTACTTTTTCTACTTCTGCAACACTACTTCACATTTCCTAATCCTCACCCACGCAGCCCATACAGAATTTGCCAGTGGTGAGTCCTTTGTTTCTTGACAGCCTGCTTAGATATTATGTGCCTTTGATCAAATGGAACTAGGTACCTCAGCATTTTTTTGTAAGAACTGGGGAAAAATCTACATAGAGAAATGAAGCAGCATCCCAGTCTTATGGTCTTACAGTGTGGAAATTTCCCAACAGAAAGATCTTTCCAGGTGGTTGCTGCCTGCAAAGCCCAGGCAGAAACCACCTGGTTGGGGTTTGCTGGAAGCAAGGCAGGAGGAGGAAAGTAGGGTTTGGTGTTTGCTGTGTCCTCTTTGTGCAAGCCTCTCTCGATGGAAAGGGTTAAGCTTCTGTGATGCTGCTCTCTTGTTGCTTGGAAATGATGTGGCAGGCATTGGAGGAACCTTGCTGATCAAGTTTGGCAGTTTCTGAAATTTTGTTTCACGCCTTGCCTGCTGTGTCACCTCACCAGCTAATTGCAGCTGCAACTTTCTGTAGTGGCGTGTGTGCTCCGTGCAGACTGGTTGGTTGGGATGTCAGAGGGAAGCCTCACAGCCCAAAATGTAATTTCAAAACACTGAACCTGACCAGCAGAGGCTGACCTTGCTCGTTATTATCTGAGTGGGAATAGCAGCTTTGAACATTATATGATCTCTGAAATGGTACCTTTTTTTTCATTAGAAAGCCCCCTGCTGAACACTGACCAAATATATAGCTTTTTTCCTTGCTTAAGGTACTGTTTAAAAATATATGTATCTGTTCCTTTGCTAGTTATTAGAATAAAATCAAAGTGTTACATTCCCCTTATTCATGGAAGCCTCTCATAAAACAATGGTGTGCTTGCATTCATGAGGATCTGAGATGGCTGTGGTGAGCGAGGGCTTCCAGGGCCACAGATGGAACAAGAATCACTGCTACAGCCAGCCCACAGCTGTACAGGTCAGCTTGCCACCTCCACCTCAGCAGACCCTCCTGACCTGCCATCTTGCCCTTACTGATCACACCAACCTCTCCTAATGGTACTGCAAGGGTTTCATATCTAGGCAACTGCCCTTGTGCTTGACCATGCTGCTATTACAGTGGACCCCTCACTCCAGATGGGGGCAGCTGTAATTCTGGATGTGCACTGGTTTCAAAGGCACTCAAGGGTCTTGGGAAGTCCCATCCAGCTGAAGATCTTGTATTTCTGAATCACAGAGATAATCTCAAACCCCATCTATGCAGCAGTTCTCTTGAAAGGGGGTTTAAAGCGCTCTGGTTGTCTAGAATCTGCATTTTGAAATCCACAGCTGCTCCAGATGCAGGATCCTCAAGTTACCTAGCTGAACCTTGCAAAACCATTGTATGATGACCCTCCTAGTAAGAAATCCTCTTCTGCCTTTAAGGATACGCAGTTCACATTTAGAGAGGCTGTTTTGGGGGTGGGTAGTGATTCACTGGTGTCTAGTCCTATCTTAAAGTATAATTTGCACGTCAAGGTCTTAGTTTTCATAGGGGTGAACTATTTTCTTTCATCACTGATGCTGTATCTCACACAGTTTGCAAATGCAAATACATGCATTCACCCTTTCCTGCCTCAGAATAAGCCAGTATCTTCTCACGATGTGCTGTTTTCCTGGCATGGAGTTGGAGAGAGCACAGATTGAAGGCTTTAGGTTTTCTGAAAAAGATATCACTCAGAAAGTGAAGCTTCTCTTTGCTCCTGAAATGTACCTTAAATAAATAAATAAATAAATAGAGTGTTTCTGTGCCCAGAACCACAGAGTTACTTCCCTTGTTCTTATAAGAAACTGTCACGAGGATCACGGGACTTGTGCTGTCTGACCCCCAGCACCTTCAGTACATAACACTTGTGACACCTCCCTGTCTTTTCTCTCTTTGCAAATGTGTGGGTGTTTTTCTGTGGCCATGTATGTAGAATTTCTCTCAGAAGCGTTATGAGTTGCATATGTGACAGTCAAACAGAGATTTAAGTTTTCACTTAATTATCGCATATTTGTTGCTGGCATCAGAAGTTTGCTTGTATTGACTTTGCAAGTGGGTTTTGAGTGTGCCGCAGCAAAACGCAGGGGGCTCTTTAAGCCGCCAGAGTTTTTGAATGTTACTTGACCTGTCTCTGTGCTGCTGAGACCACTTTGATAAGAAATGGATCAATACCTCGCTGTTTGTGTAGAGGTGTCTTAAGTGCTATTGTCGTCTGCTTGAAGCTCTGACAAAGCAATTATTACTGTAGGAGTGGTGGGTTTTACATGTGCCACTGTCAGGTCACCCTGGCTTTTAAGAAAAGCAGCAAATGTCACTTATTACGGTGGCACTGACTCAGTCCTCTCTGGTTAAGGACTGTTAATAATTCCATTATCAAGCTGCTACTTTCCAGGACAACCAACGCTTCTTACAGAGATGGTGGCTTCACTTGTGCATAAGTATATAACCAGTAACACCTGCTACTATAGACAGTGTTCCCTCTCCTCTGTATTGGTTATGCCCACAGCATGCTTGTTACAGGCCCAGCATTGTCATTTTTAGTGATTGACACTAGTAAAATAAAAATCAAGGTTCTAGAGAAAATGGGATTCCGGCATTTCAGTGAGTTTGTGTATTCTTTCCTCATCTTCTGTCCCCTTCCTCCCTACAGTACATCCTTGTTAATTTTTCCACCTTCCCTGTTGATTCCATAAAATCCTTCCCTACCTCCCTCTTAAACTGATAAGGGCAAGAGTTCTCGCAGGCATGCAAGTGCTCACCATGGGAGGCACTACCTGCTTGGAGGAGAGGAAGTAGCTGGAGACAGCAGTGGACAGCAGGAAGGTGGGCACAGCAAGTCTGCTCCAGCCTGGTGACTTCAGCCCTGTCACCACCTCGCACCTAGCGCATGTTTGCTTTGCAGTCTTAGCAGGGGTTTCCAGGGAGGAAAAACCTGGCTTTTTACTACCTTCTCCAGTGGTACAAGAGAAGGTATTGTTTTGTTTAAGGAGCATGGCTTCACTAGTGGTAGTGGGGCACTAGCTGGGTTATTCTAAGCGATCCTCACGGGCTTTTGAATGCCATTTCTTTTAGAACAGCCTCTGGGCTGTTCTTGCTCTCACTGAGGCCTCTATGACCCTTAGATTTCACAAGAGAGGAAAAACAGTGGCATGCCACATCTTTTTATATCCACTCCTCTCCTTTCCCCATCAAGCTTGATCCATCCAAGATGCTGGACTGGGGGTACATACTGTGATAGCCCTTCTGATCTTCGTAATTGCCTGTGGCAGGTAATTAACCACACAAGGTACTGGTAATGAGGGAAAAAGCAAATGTTGAAATTGCACCTAGTTTATTCTCCTGCAAGATGCTAATTAAAAAAAAAAAAGTATGGTGCTTTGTGTCAGTCCTACCCTTAGGGGAAAAAAGGGCTGCGTTCCTGTTGTACTCCCACTTAACCTGCAACAGCATATGAAGTTTAAATTCCTTTGACTATCAGCTTCTTGTAGCGTGAACTCCTTGTAATGAAACCAACAGCAGTGTTTGCTCACAGATCTACCTATAGCTCACATAGCTACCTGAAATGCAGGCAACCTCTTCAACCTGTTTGGATATCTTCTAAAGAAATGCTTTGTTTGCATGCAGGTGTGCCAATGTTATCTGTACAACCCAAAGGGAAGCAGAAGGGCTGTGCTGGCTGCAACCGGAAGATCAAGGACCGGTACCTGCTGAAGGCTCTGGATAAGTATTGGCATGAAGATTGTCTAAAGTGCGCCTGCTGTGACTGTCGTCTTGGAGAGGTTGGATCAACTCTTTACACAAAAGCAAATCTCATTCTTTGCCGCAGAGATTACCTGAGGTAAACAGAGGAACGTACTGTGGGCTCTTCCCAAAGCCTCTGAGTGTGCTGCCAACTGTTTGTCTTTCTAAACCTCTACTATGAAAACACGTACTTGTGCATGGTCAGCCCTGTCCAGAAGTGGCTGGAGTTTCTTCCTCTGTCTAAGCAGGCTTCTTATTTGCACTTAATGTATTTTGTAGCCAGGGAGGTCGAATCCTATTTTTAGGATAAAGGTAAAAGGAAGAAGGCATGACTTAACTGTTTATTATTATTATGAACCAGAAAGAACAAACAATGCTTGCTGAAAAACTTAGGGAAAGACTGTTAATTCTTCTTGCATACCTTTGATGTTACACTTCTGTATATTGTCTGAGGCCTGACCAAACATTTACCTTTTCTATGATAGCTTTTAGATAGATTTCTAGTGCTTGTATTGAGTAAGGTTCCTCCCAAGGGGCTCTTGTCTCTTCACTAAGTAAGCAGAGCAAAAGACTCCAAAATTGCAGATCAACTTCAAAAATTTTTTTATACATGGGGAAGTCTGCAGAAACCATCACTTAACTTTGAGTTAGAACTGCCCTGTCAGTGTGTGTCTGCAATATGTAACAACACATGGCATTTTTTGCCTGGTGTGTGTGAGGTTTTGTACAAAATACTGCATATAAACGCAAATGGATTTTGATAATGGATTTTGGTTTTCCTTTGGAAGAATGTACTTAATTCCAGCTAATGTTCATATTTTCTTTTTTTTTTTTTTTTTTAACCTGAAGCACTGATAGCATTTCCTACGCAACCTCAGCCAGCAAACACACCTGAAGCAAAACAAAAAAAGCCCAGTTTAAAGACAGGGAGGTAAAATGTCATCTAACCTTGCAGTCCCAGTGATCAGATGCTTCAAGTGTTTCAATATAAAACACATCTCTGAATATATTTCATAAGTATTTTCTTAGTAAACTTGAACAAACAAGTTTATCCTTGTAAAGACGAGATATTCAGCACTGAGTCAAATAGAAGAAAAGTCTATTAGTGCCATGTGGGAGCTGCCACCTTGCCTTTCAGCCAGGCAGTGTACAAGAGCATCCTGCCCATGTGAGGGGTTTTGCTCCTGTTTGAGATGAAATTCTCCAGGGCAGACATGAAATGTCTCAGCTGAAATTCTGCCACACAGGCAGCAGTTGCCGTCCATACCTGCTTAGGTGGGATGCAAAACGTAAGTGAGGAGTAGCTTGGATAAGGGTGGAACAATTCTGAGGGCGAACAGAAAGGATAAGCAGTCTTTGGAAAGGTCGAAACAATGCAGTGAGGCGTTAACTATCTTCACTATCATGAAATAATTTTTGTACCTTGCTCAAGTCTGGGTATTTACTAATGCTACAGGTCACTTGCTGTAGAAGTATCCTTAACCCTGTCTGTGCTAAGCTGAAAACCCTGAGCTTCAGAAAGTTCTTCAACAACAGATTTCTAACCCTAAATTAGAATTTTGGTTCTTCACTGACCCTCCTTCAGTTCAGCTGTCCTCTTTTTGTGTTGTGGACATAATTCTGACGTGTCAATGAAGAATATAACAGTTCTTGATCTCTTGTGAAGGATTGCATAGTTTCTTTTCATCATAGTATCACAATTGGGCCATGCAAGGTTCTAATCACAAGGACCCCAAAATCTCTCAGATTTTCTTCCAGGAATAGTCTTTCTCCCAGAAAGCATAAGCTGCTTTAGTTTCTGGAGTGTTTCTTTATCTTGTTTGTACCTTTTTTTAATTTATCTTGTTTGCACCCAGCTTGCCAAGCAATCCAGGTCTCTCCATCAGTCATCGTCCTCTTCATTATTTATCACTTCTCTAAACTTGTCATTTGTGCACTTGATAAACAGTGTGGTGTTTGTTTGGGTTTGATGGTGTCCTGGGTTCAGCAGTAGCAGTCATTTTTCTCCTTCTTGGTAGCTGGTGCAGTGCAGTGTTTTGACTTTCGGCCTGGGAACAGAGCTGATAGCGATGTTTTGGTTTGGCCAAGGACATTGTGAGCCTCATGCTCTGCCAGGGAGGAGGGGCAGCCGGTAGGAAGCAGAGACAGGACACCTGACCCAAGCTAGCCAAAGAGGTATTCCATACCACAGCACGTCATGCCCAGGAGGTAACTGGGAGTTAGCCGGAAGGGCTGGGGGACTGCAGGGTTGGAGGAGGTATCGGTCAGAGCTTGGTCGGGCTGGGGTGGGGGGGGCGAGTTATCAATCGGCTGGTGCTGAGGTGTTGTATTCTCTTCCCTTGTTATTTCCTTTATCATTATTACTATTGGTAGTAGCAGTAGTGATTTGTGTTATACCTTAGTTACTAAACTGTTCTTATCTCAACCTGTGGGAGTTGCATTCTTTTTGATTCTCCTCTCTGTCCCTCTGGGAGTAGAGGGAGGGCAAGAAGGGGGGGAAGTGAGTGAACAAGCTGCCTGACTGGTTTTAAACCACGACAGATGGGATTTTGTTTAATCTGACCTGAAAGATAGATATTCAGTGTTATTCTGCATGTTACAGAGCCCTACTAGAAATACTAATCTGGGAAGTGATTCCCATTCACATTTGCTTTTTGGGACCTAAGAGCTACCCCTCATTTTGTCTGTTTAATAAGCACTGTATTGATTTTTGTTTGTTTTAGTTTCATAGCAAAAATAACGGGTGACATCAAATCAGACACTTTAAAGGGCCGAAGGAGAGCAGTATTGATGCTGTTAAACTTAGACAGAACTTTTTATTACTGCACTTGTAGAGCATTTCTTTCCTTGGTTTGTCCCGACAGTGCTGCTTTAAGGTAGGAAAGCTGAATCTGTGATCTTCTCACTGATCTCTAGGTGGCACGACTTTCTGGGCCACACCAGAACACCGTGCTAGAGATGGGAAAGAGGCCAGGAGTGATAGACCCCAGGAAACATTTGAGAAGAGAGAGCAACTCACAACATAAAACATGGAAGGCAATAGTTTGGGCTAGTGTTTGCCCATGTCCATACAGCTTCTGTCACAGCAAGCAGTTAAGCGTGGTCTCTGAAACAAACCTGTTCTAGCCCCTCTGCCTCCATTTGTTGGGTTAGAATAGTCCCTGGCTCACCAAGGGGGAAGTCTGTTGCTATTTGTGCAGCATGGTTAAATTGTGGAGGGAAGACTTATGTGGGCTTCAAATATTTGTTCTCTCTCTGAGTTTAGTCCATTATAGTAGCTTTGTCCACTAGAAATATTTCTTACTTGTTTTTGTTGGAAAGAACAATGTAACTTTACAGCTATGGCGTTTTGTGTTCTTGCTAATAAATAAATTTAGCTTTACAGTATGTTTGGGTGTGTTCTGCTAAACTCCTGGGTTCTGTTCTCCTGATGCTAAGGAACCCTTTCAGGTTAGGAGTAAGCGCATTGCTATGCAGTCCCATATTTTATGGAAGTATGGTTTTACTTTAAAGCATCTTCTGTTGCCTTCTACACATAATATTTCTTTCTCAATTTTAACTATTAATTCTATTAACAGAAGGAGTTAAAGTTGCCATTACCATTTCTCTACTTATTGTTCACTCCTGTTAATTTGAATTTTTCTTCTTGGAGACTTACACATTCTCATCATTATATAATCACTTAATACTTTTAGAGCCCCTATCCACATCTCTTTTTTTCCTTATTAAACAACTCATGGTATTTGTTCTAGTAGTCAAATTTTAGTAGAATTCATTCCTAAAAATAAGTTTTCATACTTCACACTTTACTTGCACCAGAAAGGGAGCACTTTACCTGGAGGATGGTCAAAGGAATTTATTGTTGGCCACTTCCTCTATAAGCATTTGAATAAGAACAGGGTTCATATCACACTAGTATTTAATAGGTCAGCCATTATGTGAAAATTGAAAAGCTAGACTGATTCTGCACCCATAACTGTAAATTTATGCATCTTTTATATCTGAAGCCCAAAAGGAATATTGCTGTGTAATGACCAGGAGAAAAAAAAATTGGTGTTTCATGATGTCTTTGTAAACTGATGTTTCTTTCAATTTGGCTGTGAGCTGATTGTGTCATTTGGGAATATGTGCTCCATTACCTGGTAAGATGTGCCTTCTCCCATCTAGCAGCCTATAGCAGGCCTGTTCCTGCCCACAGCTCCAAAGACCTAGCCATTACCACTCACCACCAGGCTCCACTTGCCTCATCATTGGGCAGGCAGCAATGTGTAGGTGCTTACCTATAGACAAAAAGGGCTCCTGGATTATTTTGGGCAGCTTAGAAATTCAGCTGAAGTTGTTGCCAATTTGCAGGTCTGGGATCCTCCTTGTGCCACCCCTCCTGCAGGTAGGTGCTGTTGGGCTGCAGCCACTGCAGGGACTGGGGACAGGGATGAACTTCTGGACTTCTATCATTGGCGTGGGGCAGAGTGCTGGGATGGGAGGGCGGCTGGCTCCTGCCCCGCTGTGCCGGTGTTGCTTTGGAGCCAGCTTTGTCTGCAGCACTGACAGCATGGTGGGCTGCTGGCCACATGCGCTGGTCCACGGTGGGTTTTTAGAAGAAGACTTTCAAGCGTGTTTCAGGAGCTGGTAGCAGACCATAGCCTGATCATTTGTTTCAAAAGATAAACTGTCGTCATTGCTTGTGAAGGAACATTTGTTAACCTTCACATTTCATAAAACACTTTCTTGCTCATTTTTTAATCATGAAAGATGAAATTGGATCTCGAGTTGTTATCCTTGCGGTATCACCTCAGTCTCCAGCTGTGTCTAGATGTATCTTTCGATACATTTCTTCTGAGCAAATAGATTTACCATTTGTTTCATAATCACAGTTCTAGCATTCCTACCTCTAATTATTTTTGATAAGCAAATGCTATTGAAGAAGCCGCTTCTGGGACTTAGCAGCTTAGCATGCAGCTTGGATGGCTCCTCGCAGCCCCCACGCAGCGCTATGTGTTTGTTCCTGGGCATAATTAAACATTCACCAAGCTCCGGTTCACAGGGACGGTTTGGGTGTTACATCAGGATTTCCCGTGAGGAGCTGACAACTTAAATTTCACTGCGGAGTGCTGATGACGAACATGATTTTTCCTTTTTACTCAGCATGGTGCCATAGCACAAGCAAAGGCAAGTCAGGATCTCTCTGACAGGAGCAGATCTGTCACTTCTGCATGCTTGATATGCTGGTGGTGTGAAGGTTTTTCATCATGTAAACTGATTAGGGCTTTAATTAGACTCCAAAGAAAACTCCAAACCTGTATTAAAAAATGATGGTGAATCAGTAAGAGAGAAGGGCTTCTTGGAGAGCCCTAATGCTGTTCACAATGGATTTCATGGAAATTCTTTTTATCCAACTTCCCACATTTTGATCAGTCCCATGACCTGAGTGCAGTGTTGGTGCCTCTGGTGGGTGGATTGATCAGCCCTGTGTACCTTGTCTGAGGGACAGAGAGGTCCCAGCAGGACTGCCATCCCCTGGCACCGGCACCCCTCAGTGCTGCTTGTATCACGAAGGCTTGAACTCCACCCGTAGCAGCTGCTATTCCAAATGAGTCACATGCCCGGTACTGAGCTTTCCAGTTGTTGGATACCTGTTGTTTTTTGCTCTGCCCCAGCAGGTTCATTCTGTTAGCCCTTCAGATGAAGTGTTCTGTGTCTGGCAGATGTGCAGGGTTTAGTTTTGGTGTGGGACATGAAAAGCAATCTTGCCCAAACACAGGCACCGTGCTCTCTGGCATATGAGGATGCAGGCAAATGCCCTCCTTCTGATGGGCTTCCCCAAGTCAGTAACAAAGGTCCTAAACCAAGGTATTAAATCACAGGTGGATGCGTAAGCACAAGTCTTCAGGAACTGAGAAGTGCATGCCACAGCTAGCAGAATTCAAGTTAATCTACCAGAGACATCACTAATACTCTTGAGTGTAGCTCTAGCTTGTGGAAGCTGGGATTCTTTTCCACCAGAGGAGAGTAGTGTGCGTGCATGCACCGAGAGCATGCCCTGCTTGCTTTTCAAGGGACATGTTTAGCATGGGCAGGAGAGGTATACATGCAGTGTAGCTGAACCAATGGTGTCTGCTCAGAGCCTAAAATGTTGCTAAATTGAAGTCCTGTTCTTGCATCACAACAGGGAGTGTCTTGCATGCTATGTAGGATACCCTCACTTCTACCTCACTTCTACATTTAGTATCTATACAGATTAAGGAGGATTAATTAGACTGAAAATACAGCGTGTCTTGGCAGAATTGCTGTGCTTTCTGATGTTAAAGTACAGATTATTTTTTCTTTTTGCATAGTAGCTGGTCCAGGAGTTTCTCATGGCGTATGCTTTTCAGGATAAACAAGCGATGTTTGGCTTGTTCATTTGCTTTTTCTAACCTCTTTTTCCTTCTCCACAACCTCCCAGTGAAGTAGAAAGCTTGTGGGGGGTAATTCAGCCTGGCTGTAGTATACTAGCATGCCTCTGGCACTTTCAAACTTTCAGTTTTATGACTGCTGCTTTTAAAGTACCCTAAGAGATTGTGGTTGTGTAGGTGTTCAGCAGGGCCAGAGACAGCCAAGTTGGGTTTTTAGGTCAGTGGCTTCAGTTGTACCTTAAGAAAGACTGGAACAGGGGAGGAAGACTTGGACTTCTCCCTCCTAAGAGTCCCAGCCCCACTGTACCTATCTACTGAAAATACGGAAGCAGAGACCAAACAAGTAAACCCAAGAGAACATTCACATGCATTCTTCAGCTGAAAACAGTTGCCCTTGAGGAACCTTGAAATTTATTCCCAGTGATCTCTGAACTAGTGTGGTCACCTGACCAGAGGGATTTTTCGTACCGCACTGGTTCAGCTCCTCCTGCTATGCTGTCTATGACTGCCAAACCCTTTGGCATGCAAGATGTAAATTCTTGGGATTGAACTTGAAGGCTTCATGGGAGGACAGCTTGACCAACTTCATTAGTATCAAAATGCGTTTTCTTTCCTTCAACTGACATGACTTCCCACTGCAGCGCTGACAAGGGATGGTATCCTGGGTAGGAGGGTGCACCAGCTAATATGCATATACTGTGTGATGAAACACCTGTCAGCTTTCTCTGAATATTACACAAAGGCTGATTACAGGGAATTTGGGAACCTCAAGTCTGAAGTTGCTTTTAAGCTTAGTCTTTTTATCTTTTTAAGTGATGTTCAGGCTTTCCCTCCAATTATTGGCATATTCAGTACTTTGGTCAAATCAGACTTTCAGTTCAGTTTATTTCTAATATCCACAGATGAGAAAGAATGACTGCAAGCTGTTAAGAGTCATCCTCACTCAAAGACTACTCCTTTCTTTGTTTGTTTCAAATAGTAGGGGCAAAACCCTTTCTTTTGGTGTAAGTTTCAGGTACGTAAAGCAAGTCTTGTCCTACAGCAGGTCCTGATGGTACTAGGAAATATATGCAGCAGGCATATAGGGAAGGTGTATGGGAAAGCCTATTTCATCTACTAGCTAGTGAGGATATGAGCATGAGGTTTGGTAGCTCTTCCAAAACTTGTATATCCAGATAATCTGGGTATACAAATACAGAGAGAAATATGTAGCTGTATACAATATGTGCAAATGTAGAATCATAGAATCACAGAACAGTTAGGGTTGCAAAGGACCTTAAGATCATCAAGTTCCAGCCCCCCTGCCATGGGCAGGGACACCTCCCACTAAACCATGCCACCCAAGGCTCTGTCCAACCTGGCCTTGATATTTATCTGTAGATAAGTGCCTACTCCTTTTTCAACTCACAGTTCTTACCCTTCAGTGTTGATGAAGCCTCTTGTTTGGGGGAATTGTCAATCTCAACTCAGCTGTTTAATTTTGAACTTACCTTGTTCTTGTGCTGTTTAAAAAAATGTGGTTGACACTCCTAACCTATCCTTTCTGTACCACTCATTATTTATATGTGCTTGTCCTGGTTCCTCTTTTTTTGTCTCTTGTGAAGTCAACAGCTCCAAAATTTTCACTCTTTCTGTGGATTTTCTCCCTCTTTCTTGATTGCAAGCTGCTAGCTAGTCAGACACCAGGATACGGAGAAAAAGAAATGGGGACTCTCTCCTTTGTAGGCACTGACGAAAACAGGCTGTTGTTTCTAGCGGTGACAGAAATAGGTAATTTGGTTCTCAGTTTAGCCACCCCGCACATTTTGGTTGGAGAAGGAGAAATCTGTTAAAAGGTGCTAAACTTAATGTGTTCACATGAGAAGTTTCTTACTGTCTTCCCTACAGTAAGGACCCTTAACAATTCCTTTTTCCAAAAAACGTCTGCAGGGTGCTGTGATTTTGCTATTGTTTGAGTTAACTTCAGGTGTATTCACAGAGCTGGTGATGTCTGGGCCATCGTGCAGAAAACTACCCTTTAGCCCAGACAAGAGTACAGAAAAAGCATCGTTCGACAGTTTCCTCCTGCTTCCAGGAGCGCTTCTTTCTTTTCCCATTAATTCATTTGCATTCACTGCTGCTTCTGTATGCCAATTAGCTTTAATTTTTACTATACACACTGACATCAATGGCCAATGAGAACAGTGCATAGCAGGGTTTTTAGTGTGCCTATAAACTACAGAAAATTGTCCTTGGACAAACTCCTGCTTTTAGACTGGCTGACAACAATAGGCATGGTTAAGTTCAGGCTAAGAGCCATTAAACATAATTACTACCACAGGGTAAAAGTTTAATTGTGCTGAATTTTAAATCTGCATAGTCTATGCCTATTTGCAAGCTGGCTAGGTCTTCCTGTTACATAAGGGGAAATAAATCTGTGCTTAAAAATTGTTGCCTTTTAACTTCAAAGGGAGATGAAAAAAAAGGGTTTTTAAGAAGCAGCAAAACAACTCTAAACTGAAACCTTTCTGTATTTCCAGCTTCTTTTATGCCAATGGCTTCAAGCTGGTAAGTAGATGCTGATAGATTTTTTGTAATGTGCTTCAACTTTGTGTGCGTGAATGTGCAAGAGAGTATTGCATCTGTTATGAAGGTGTCTGGGGGACAGAATGCAGATCAGTTTGTTCTTGTGGGGTTATTTTAAATTTAACCACAGATGGGGCTTGGGGTGGAATATTTTCCTTCTGCTTCTTGTTTTCTCTCCCTCCTCCAACAATGTTAAGCTCCCCACCAAAGAAAGTTTCAGCTCAAGTAACTTCTGGGTAAGTAGGTATCAGAGGAGGCAGGTTTTTTTACAAGCAAACAAGAAAAGGTAAAAGTCTGTGTTCATTTTGCTGTTTCTTCAGTAGACTAAAAAAGAAAATAAAATCATGTTCAGTGAGCTACAAGTTACAGCATAGTTTTAGAAGCAGAGTGAATATACAAGGCTCTAAATCACTCCCTGAAAAGCAGATTAAAATTAGGCAGTGCTAGAGCAAGTGTGAAATGTTCATCTGTTGGAAGAAGGATGGTATGGAGGACTGCAAAACTTGATAGAACAGAAAAAGATTAGCACGCTGACTAGCTGGAAGATACATTTATGTAGACATTAGAAGGCAACATGATTTCATCTGGACAGAACATAAGCTTCAGATCTTATGCAAACAGCCAAAGCTGTTTAACAATTGGTTTACCCCCAAAACCCCTGAAAGAAGACAGGTGAATATGGTACCAAATACATTTTTCATGTTTCTTAAGCTAACTGTTTAAATAGTTAAGTGAACATCTGTCCAAATTTCCCCATCATTTCCATTTAGAAAAGTCTCCTATTTGAAGGCTGAAGAAAAGCGCCTGCTTAACAATGCAAATGGTGCTGTCTGGGGCCCCTTTATTTTGTTTAATCTAGATTGAGCTCCACACTACTGTGATGCTAATGAATAATGGATATTTTATACTTGTGCATGTAGCAGTGCTGGGCACAGAGCAAATCTAGGATTAACCTCCCAGTTTCCCTGCCTAACGTATCGGACTCATTTTTTTTAGTTTACTGTGACTTGGGAACTCTAAAAGCAGATGCCTGATTTTATGGAAAATGGCAAAACCCTGGCAAAAGTTGTCAGGTTTTGCCATGCCCAAGTGAGGTACTGTAGGAGCGAGGAGCTGTGCTGGGGAAGGAAAGGAGGGATGTCTGTATTAATGACTCGATTTGTAAGCGGGTGCTGAATGAGAGCCAGGGCATTTTGGGGTGGAGACCTGTATGCTTTTCACTGCTGCATTTTTGCAGTCCAGTCTGTTGATGTTAGACAGCCAGGTACCCTGCTCAGCTGCCTCCCCTGCCTGCCTGTGGGAGCAGGAGCAAGCCCAAATCAGCTTGCAGGGAGAAATTGGTAGTGGGGCAGCCTCTTACATGGTCTGAGTTTGCTGTATAGCAAACTATATAGCTGGGATTTTCCTCTGCCTTTCAGCCCTCGTATGATGGAGTCGTGGGGGAAGAAATTCTGGTAGTCCCTTTGCAATTTTTCGCTCCTCCAGAGGCATTTCCTATTTGGTTTGCATTGTTTGGCTTTCAGAACAAGCGTAGTGCTGTTTCTCCATAGGAAGTCTTAGGCTTTTCCAGCCAGGCCTAATGAAAGACCACTGATACCACTTCTAATGAAAAATGATGGTAGCCTTTTTTCTAGCTGAAGAGCAAGCTGACTTCAGGAGCACGGCGCTGTGGGAGGGTGGGAGAATTGTGTGGAGGTTTCTATAACATTGCTGGGTGGTTTAATTCACAATTACTGGCCAGTAATAATTAGTATTGATTAGCTTGGCAAATTGCAGGTTTAGAAATTGGTTATAGATTTTCCTGATGCTTCTCATCTGTGTTGTGGAATCAGCCAGACCCAATGGCTTGAAACAAACCACGAGCCCAAATCTGTCTGCAGGCAGCGACGCATTGCATGCACAGAGCTAATGGTCAGCAGGAATTGTATGTCTTGAGGCTCATCCCCGAGCGAATACAATTTTTATCGTCTCCTAAGCAGAGTAACTAACCACATGTGTACTGACCACAGCCTTTGGTGAAACTTGGCTTTGTCGGCCTGTTGATCCATGCCCCAGCTGATTCGTGTGGCTTTAACATTGCAGTGGTGTGCTGCCCCTGGCGTGCACAGGGGTCTGCAGAGACATCTCGGGTAAGGTGCCTGGGGGAAGGATGCTGCAGTCTTGGTTGAGTCCCCTGGCGAGAGCTGTAACAGCAGCAGTCATCTGGGGAGACAGATAGTGAAAGCCAAGATGAAAATGGCAAAGCTTCCAGTGCTGAAGGGCTGTCCTCAAGGACCGGGGAGCTGAGGTGGAACGGCTGAGCATGCCGTTCAGGCCTCAGTGGAAGGGCTTAGATGGCTCCCAGGAGGGACATGGAAGTGGGAGGAGGGGGATGCAGCCATGGAGGAGGGCTTGCTCTCTGAGGTGCCTTGCAAAATGGTTGTGTATTCATTGCAAGAGAAAGTGTTTTTTCATTGTAAACAGCAGGTAAGTGAGGCTCTTCCTGAGCTGTATGGTAGCATTGCCTGCCAGGGTTGGCAAAGTTTGCAGGTCTTGTGTCTCGCTGTAAGAGGCTGCCAGACTATACCTCTGTTAGGTTTCAGCTGAGCTCAGATGGCACAAGCACCCATGGAGGAGGATGGGTGGCTCCGAGCACCTACCCCACTGCTGCAGAGGGGCAGATAGGTCTTGACTGAAATTTTGTGAGCCCCAGAATAGTGCTGTAAGTGTTTAATGCTTTTCTCCATTAGACAGCAAATTAGCCCTAGGCTCGCAAACCACATGAAGTTTCATCTCAACAATCAGAGCCTGCTCACCAGGCAGTTTTATCCCAAGTTCCTGCACACTGGTTGGTCAGCGAAATGGAGACTGCAACTTCTATTTATTGGTGCAATACAGTATTTGATACTGCTAATTACACTTAATTAGTCCTTCCACCATTTAATTAAAATGGCTTCTAATGATTGTGCTTCTTTGGCAGGCTCTTTGGTACCACCGGGAATTGTGCTGCCTGCAGTAAACTGATCCCTGCCTTTGAGATGGTGATGAGGGCCAGAGATAATGTTTACCATTTGGACTGCTTTGCCTGTCAGCTCTGCAACCAGCGGTAAGGACACAGTTATTATACACACAAACACAAACTAATTTATACCTGTGCCCGCAAAACAGGGAAAATGTCTGATTCATGCTACCTGTCTGGGGCTCACAGCCTGCTGGTGTGGCTCAGGCTGGTTTATTAGACTGACCTGGGTGATGTATGTAAGTACCTGTAGCTCCTTTACTGCAAATCCCCTTGGAGCTGGTGGGAGTTGGAAGGGTGAGGGGTAGCACACAGACTGCAGATCAGGCCACAGTTGTACACAGCACAGCTGCTGATGAATAAAAGAAACTGCTTCAGTGTCCTTTCAGGAAATACTCTCCTTGAAAAACAGACTGTGGAGAATGGACTTCCTCTGGCAAACTGATGTTATTTTGCTTAAATTAGGTTTTTCAGAGGCTCAAAACTGGGGATGGCAAAGAAGGAGAAAAAGAAGGGACAGGAAGGAGAAAAATACTCTAGATAAACCGTTTTCAGCACTAAGAACAAATGTTCATAATTAATACGGGATCTCAGTGGCTTAATATTTAATGGGGCTTGTGTATTTCTTCTGGGTTTTACCCAGTGGAAAATGCACATCAAGGGATATAATAAAGAGTCATTCACAAAGTTTCACTCAGGCTGTCTGTAGCCAGCTGAATTTGGGAAGGCTGTGAAAAATCTTCCCAGCCCCCAGAACCAGACATGACACAATTGCAGTCACTTCTGATGCATCTATTCATGTCCAAGACAGGTCTGAAGGTGCTTGTTGTTCTTACTGCTTGTTTAGTCAGGCAGTGACTGCCCAGGGCCCAAGGGCTGTGCTGGGGTATTCCAGTTCTTGACTTGTGGTTGTGTTTCCCAAATATGAAACTAGGAGGCAATGCTTCATTGCAGAATCACAGAATTCTTTAGATTGGAAGGGCCGTTAAAGACCACCCAGTTCCAACCCCCCTGCCACGGGCAGGAATACCTTCCACTGGAACAGGTTGCTCAAAGCCCCATCCAACCTAGCCCTGAACACTGCCAAGGATGGGCCAGTTGCAGCTTCTCTGAGCACCCTGTGCCAGTGCTTCACCACCCTCACAGGGAAGAACTTCTTCCCGTGTGAAGGAGTGAGAGAGATGACAAAACTCGTGGGAAAATGGAGAACCCTGTAAATACAAAGCTAAAAGTGGTTGATACGCCGGAGGGAAGGAATGCCATCCAGAGGGACCTCAACACGCTTGTGAGGTGGGCTGGTGCCAACCTTATGAAGTTTAACCATGCCAAGTGCAAGGTCCTACACCTGGGTTGGAGCAATCCCAGGCACAGCTACAGGTTGTGCTGAGAAGAGATTCAGAGCAGCCCTGCGGAGAAGGACTTGGGGGTGTTGGTCGATGAGAAACTGAACATGAGCCAGCTTCAGTGTGCGCTCGCAGCCCAGAAAGCCAACCACATCCTGGGCTGCATCAAAAGGAGCGTGACCAGCAGGTCGAAGGAGGTGATCCTGCCCCTCTACTCTGCTCTTGTGAGACCTCACCTGGAGTATTGTGTGCAGTTCTGGTGTCCTCAACATAAAAAGGACATGGAACTGTTGGAACAAGTCCAGAGGAGGGCCACAAGGATGATCAGGGGACTGGAGCACCTCCCGTATGAAGATAGGCTGAGGAAGTTGGGGCTGTTCAGCCTGGAGAAGAGAAGGCTGCATGGAGACCTCATAGCAGCCTTCCAGTATCTGAAGGGGGCCTATAGGGATGCTGGAGAGGGACTCTTCATTAGGGACTGCAGTGACAGGACAAGGGGTAACGGATTAAAACTTAAACAGGGGAAGTTTAGATTGGATATAAGGAGGAAATTCTTTCCTGTGAGGGTGGTGAGGCACTGGAATGGGTTGCCCAGGGAGGTTGTGAATGCTCCATCCCTGGCAGTGTTCAAGGCCAGGTTGGACGAAGCCTTGGGTGAGATGGTTTAGTGTGAGGTGTCCCTGCCCATGGCAGGGGGATTGGAACTTGATGATCTTAAGGTTCTTTCCAACCCTAACTATTCTGTGATTCTATGATTCTATGACTTAAAAACTCATTGCCCACCCTAGACCAAAAGACACAGTGGAATCTATAATGAAGCAGCTATGCACAGTGTGTGTTTGTGTGAATGCAAACTTGTGCCCCGTCTCCCACTAAACTTAAGAGACTGTGCAAACGGGAGTCTTAATTCTCCTCCCATGCTCTCTGACCGTGGCTCGGTTCACGGGGATGAATGGGGCTGGGGCGGGTTGGTGCCCCGGCATGGAGGAGGAGAGCCAGGCGAGCCGTTAGTAGCGGTGGCGGCTTTACTCAGTCCCGTTGCGGAGGGCCTTGGCGGTGTTCGCTGTCGGTGGGAAGCTGCGGTTGGCGCCGGCGGTAGCGCCGGCCCAGCAGTGACATCTAGTGGCTCCGGGCCTTGGTCTGCTTCCCGCAGTCCTGCTCGGGCTGGCGGCTGCCACTTCACTTCTGTTTTGCCGCTCTTAAACACGCTCCTGCAACAGCCGTAGCTCCCGATCTGCAGCAGCGTGTGACTGTCTGCAGAGCTGAAACCTTCCCTCCGCGGGATGGTCTTTCTCCACAACCCTGGAATTGCTAGTGCTTTGTGGCGTTTGTCTCCAGACTCGGAAGCACACCTGGATGCTGCCAGGATCAGCCCTTTGCCACAGCTTGCTTCAGCCTGCCCATGAAGGCCGGGCAGGAGAGGGATGCTCCCAAACTCCGCGTTGATACCAGAGCTAGAGCAACCCAAGTGTCCTTTGCAGGTGCAAGTCACGGCTCTGGGCTGCACAGGCAGGAGCGCTGGGTTGGCCCTGGAGTCTGTAGGATGAGTACTGGTCATCAACAGCGTAGCTATTGGTGCTAGCTTCTCTCATGGGAAAGCCTAGTTCTGCCTAGTTTTCGTTTTCAGGAATTTCTTTTAAATGTCACTCTTTATTACAAAGGTTCCAAAGCACCTCTTTTCCTCTCTTCCCTCTACAATTGCTAACACCGTTGCTGTGCTCAGTGCAAAGGGCCATTCTACTCTTCCTTTAAAATGATCTCCAGGCACTGTTGCTGCCTGTCTGGAAAGCACAGGTAATCTCTGTTCTGGCAGAGGTGCACTTTGATGCACAAGGGATTTGCCCAGTTTGGGAGCAGCTGAATTTTTCTGAAAGATGGACTGAGCAGACAGCATAGAGCTATGTGGGCATTGTGATTTCGGCATGAGACTAGAATGTACCCTCTTATCCTTGAATGAAAAGGGCAGAATGTAAGTTCTCCTGTTACAGACAATATCGGAAGCTGAACTGAGAACAGTGAGTTTAAGTAACCCTATCGTAAAAATTGCAGAGGTAGATGCCAGACCTAGTTCTGATTAGAAACACCACTTGAACCACTACCTTGTTCTTCAGCCATGAAAATATTTGATTATGAAAACCTTTCTATAGTTCTCTTCCAGCTTGTTTGTCCTTCCATAGCTAGACTCTGTGTAGAGGGTTAAATATCAGAGCAAAATCTCTTAATATTTTTACCACATGTGCGGTGTTTTCATTAGCTTCATTCTCTGAAACATCAGGTTTGCAGTAAGTCCTACAACGTTATTCAGCCTGCCATGTTTTAAACTGTTATGAAGTCAATGTTGCTTATCACAATACTGAATAAAGTTTTGTCACTGCTGTAACTGGCTAATAGGGTAGTATTACAAGGGTTGCAGGAAATTCAGCTGTTTGTGTTGCCATTATCTAAAATGTAGTTTAGCTCAGAAGAAAATTCACCCTGTAGAAATGGCAGGGTGTATTTTAGTTCCCATGTGCTCATATACACACAGACACCCCCAACTCCCTAGCTCTCCAGCTCTTCCTTGGGCTCCTTTAGACTCAAGCCAGGTTTGGCAAGAGAGAGCTGCCGATGATGCTGGTGGCAAGAGTAACATTTGCATTTCTCTTCCTAGAGATTTGTATTGTACTTAAAGTAGATATAAGTAGCAAAAAGCAAGCATCTGTGTTTATATATTTATAGTGAATAAACCTGCTGGTGGGGAAGGTGGTGTTAAGGAGAGTGTGCAGTACAGTTTTTAGCATAAAAGCTCTTAATTTAAATTGAGATGAATTTTTAGATTTTGAATATACAAAAAAGGTTGCGTTTCAGAACTACTGCAGCATGTGCCGCAGAGGGAAGATGATGGACAGTCTCCAGTGAAATCACAGAAAGTGAGAACCAATGCCCAGTTCTCTCTGTACCGACACGGCAAATTAATCAGCGTATTTGAAGATGTCTGGCTGGAGAAAATTTGTGGCCATGTTGGACCTATAAAGCTCTAAAATGATCAGTCCTGTTGTTGTAGCAGAAAATACTCAGTTTTATGGAGATGCTTTCCCTAAAGCTGCCCGAGTTACATATCTAGAAAGCATTTTAGACGAGGAGTAGGCAGTGTCCCTGCCAAACCTCTGCCAGGGAGCAGAGACCTGCTAAGGTCTGCTAAGTCTCCTGAGGATGGGGTCATCTCCACTGATCTTTCTTCAAAGCCCAGTAAATATTCGTCCTTACCAGAGGCTGGTGCCTACCTGTTCCCCTCTATTCAGAGCTGCCTTTTGGTGTGGTGGGTGGGGTGCCTCTCTGCTTTAGGGACCTGGCCTGAGTTAAGATTCAGTGCTTGGGGCAGGGAGACACAGCCTTGTGCTCTGGTTTGTCATTGCCCCAATAGTGAGGTGGATAGAAAAAAGACCTTGAATTGGGTGCAAAGAGCATTATTTGTTCTCTTAAGAAATAAAGATTAGCTTCTGATTCTTGAGCAAGCAGGAAGGGCAGAAAAAAGCTATTGGCTGTCAATTCGCACCTCTCAGATCTTATATCTGGAACTTTTTTGACCTTAATGGTCAAATAAAATTGTTAAATATCACAAGCTTCTCTGTCAACTTCAAGACAAACAGAACAATTTACATGGTATATAGAGAGCAGTGCCCTTCGCTCAATGAAGATAAAGGTTAGGAGTCCAGCCACCAGGAAATTTCTATTTATTGTTCAGCACTGTACACAAGGGGGTGAGGAAGGACTTAATAGCCAGTCCTTGCCTGAAAATTAGTGTAAATACTGCCTCACCTGAGGGAGCCATGGAAATGTGGATACCAGCAAAAAACTTCAAACAGTCTCTGTGTAATATTGCCTGTTTGATTTCCTGGTTGTAAGGCAGGGACCTCTCTTCTGTAGGGATAAATCCCTTAACTGTTCCTGGTCTCCTCCCGCTGTTGGCACAGGACCTGGCAGTGACCTGCTCCCCGAGCTGCTTTGTACAACCACGGCCTGGGAGCCAAGCACCACAGTGCCAGGAAAAGTGACAGCAAAACCCCATAGCATATGTAGGGAAGGAGAGAAGGAGGGGAAACATGATGGCTTTCCTGGGGTTCGCACCACTGGTGAAGCTGGAAATCAAACACCAGTCCCCAGAGTCACCTTCAGACCCAAATGGCCTCAAAGTCCCCTGTTCTAAGCTCTGTTCACACTTACACCCCTTAACTCTTTTTCTCTTCCAGATTCTGTGTGGGAGACAAATTCTTCCTGAAGAACAACATGATCTTGTGTCAGATGGACTATGAGGAAGGGCAGCTGAATGGGAGCTTCGAGTCCCAGGTTCAATAACAAGCCCTGCTTGGCGGAAGCACTGTGGGATGGGCGCTCAGCCGCCTGTCAGCTTGCCTGCAATATTTTTTTAATTCTCGGTCCAGAGAGGACTATATAATTGTAGTACTTGCCCCCAACACAAAGCAGTTACAATTTTAGATGTACAGTTGTGCCTGCTTAGCTGAGCACTGCATTGCCTGTATGTTTGTGAGTTTCCGGGGTCTGGGGGAGGGCTCTGTACAGTCCGTTTTCTGTATATAAACTGGAACATTTATTTTATGAAAAATGTAATGCAATTTTATTACTGGTGTGAATTAAAAATTATGAATGTTTCCTGGTCATCTTAGCTGTGGTTTGTTCCCCGTGTGGTGAAAGCCTGTATTTCATGTGCTTGATGTTGAGCAGACTATTAGAAATACATACACAGACCCCTGGCCTCTGCAGGAATAAAAGCAGAGCCAGGAGTGCACACACACAAACTGGGGGAGACATGCTGCTGCAGTTAGACCTCTCCAACTGAACCATGCAGAGACTTGTGTCAAAACCCCTGCTGCACATACTGTGGGAGGGAGTGAGCTGTGGGAGGGTGATGGCTGGGAATCACCAGTGTCAGTGACCAGGTCCCACCAAGGCTGCTGTGCATGCCTTGCCGGCTGAGAGGCATCTCACTTTCCACCTCTATGGATTTAGACAGAGCATCTCAACAGCCAGGAGTGCTTGTTGGCCAGCTGATCTGGTGTCTCCAGTCTAGGCTGTAAGAAACAGGCTCCCTCCAGCCCTGCCAACAGGTGCCCAGGCATTGATCAGAGCATTCATTTCAAGGCTTTGATGGGCACAGAGGTTTTCCTGTGGGTCATTGCTTCTCCAGGTCTCAGCTGCTGCGAGAGCTGATGTCAAGGCTCAAACGTGGCTTGGTGCTGATGCAGCATCACTTTTGCAGCCCTTTTTGCTTACTTTGTGCCAGGTGCTTTGACCTCCCACATTACAAAAGCGATCGGATTTGAAGTGTCTCCCACATAAAAGCTCTGAACTGTGTTCCTGCTGCGATGCTTTGTGCAATGATTTTCAAGGTTATGCAATTCATGTGCAACCCACTGGACTGTACCAAACACATTTCTTTGCATGGTGAGTGTCACTTTAATACAGTGCACCAGTAGCTGTAAAGGATGGCTGCAATTCTATTTATTTGTTTTCTTGCTTTTTCTCAGATTTACCTCTCTTTCCTCTAATAAACAGACACCGAGTACTTTTTCTGTGATGTGACTTAATCGGTTACTGGTCCTGGGTCATGTGCGTGTTTTCTGAATTGCAAATGCCAAATGCAGTGCAGCACCAGCTGCACTGCCTGTTGCATGAGATGCTTTTATGTACATCTGTGTTGAATAATGGCTAAACAGAAGCAAAACACCACTAGATGCTTAGCATGCTTCAAAACATTACCTGTCATCTGAAGCTACCTCAGACACATGAGTTAATTGAGTGGTTTTTGTTCATAAACAGATGTGTTGGGTTGGGAGACCCATTATAAAATACGTGACCTCATCTCCTTTTATTCCTGTAAAAATGGAATAGCCATTAAAAAGCCACCTATAGCCACCTATGGGTAAGTGATAATTGCTATTCCATTTCAGGGCCTGTTGAGGTTGGGGGGGGGTGTCTTTTGAGTTGGCATTCTTTTTGAAGAGGCTACTGCAGGCAGCCATGCTAGGGCTACTGAAGGAGCAGCTTGTTGTCTACACCTTTTGATTCCTTGCTTTGAAATGTGCTGTTGGGTGGTGGCTGGCTCTGCCTGTGCTCCATGGGGAAGGTCTAACCACCTGCCCATGGGGTTTTGAGGCAATGGCAGCATGAGGGTGTGTTGTCCCATGGTGAGGATAGGAGCTCACCAAACAAGCTGAGGGGGTTATTCAGATTTAGTTCAGATTCTTAAGGAGTGTTTTGGTACCAGTTTAAAAACTAAGTCCTTTGGAGAATGGTACTTAAACCTTCTGGAAACATGTTTTTCTTGGCTTAGGAGGTCTCCTTACTTCAGAAAGAAGGGGAGGAAGAAAGTGTAGCTTTTCAGAGCTGCTTGGATAATGCCAGCTAAAGGCTCTGCAGTTGCCAGATCACTCATACATCACGGGGAAAGCCACAGAAATGTCACCCCAGAGCAGGAGCATACTGTAGGAGAGGGTCGTTAGTGTGGGAAATCTGACTCTACTGTTGGATGACTGAAAATGGCACTTGGTTGGTATGAACCATGTCTTGCTGTGCACATGAGTCCCCACACTGGCTCTGCAGGGGAGGTGTATCTGAGCTGGGCTCATTTGGACGTGTCTTGGGATAGCAGTGGTTTGGTGAGGTTTTTTTGTTATGTGCAGCAGACTGAGCCAGCAGAATGATGGAGCAGAAGATAGCCTGGGAGACAGGGGACAGTCTTAGTGGGTGCCACCTATATGGTACTGGCAGCATGGTGGTGTGAAGGAAGCCAAGGATGAAACATTAGCAACATTACCTGGGAGCAGGTAGCACATGTGAGAGCAGGGAGGTCCAGCGATCACAGGGGATGTAGTCAGAACACGAGTCTCTCCTCCTGGGGAGGTAAACGTCAGGGTGGTGTATGACCAGAGACTGAACCCCTCCTGAAGAGCACCCCTGCCTTCAGGGCAAGGCAGGACCTGAGCCAGGGAGGTTCAGCCAGTACCAGCTGTGTGAACTGCAGGCAGTGCTCTCCCACCAGGGTGAAGGGGCTTCTGATAGGCAGCACCCTTGTTTTGTCACCACGGCTGTAGATCTGACTCCTGATACCTAACAAGGAACTTCGTGAAGCTGTTTCATGCAAAAGTCCCAGCTGATGGCTGGCTGGTTGGGAGGAAAGCCTGGGACAAGATACGGTTTCTGGCTGTTGAATAGAGTACGGCAAATGTTCAGTTGTCTTATCCTAAAAAAAAATACAAAGGAGAAATTGTGTAGCATCTGTATCCCTCTTTTCAGTGTCTGAACAGCAGACAAGGCCCACCTGCCCCAGCCCATGCCCCAGAGAGCACTGGAAGTGGGATTTCTTTAAAAATAAAAATCCCAGGAGGACAAGGCAATCAGGAATTTTTGTCTGAATGCTGCAAATTTGCTTAATAGAAACAAGTGCTGGAGTGCAGACCTGCTGTTGAATAATCACTTCCACTCTACAGAGCAGAGCATGAAAACCTTTTGATGGTGTTATAGTCATCACTTGGCATAAATATTCATTCAAGGAATCAGAGCAGAGTAAATGGCATTTTAGACTCTAATCATTTAGTATTAGCAGATAGCCTTTTTACTGCTAAAGATAACCACTGCTTAATCAGTTTAGTGACCACTGGCATATAGTATGACATTTAAGCTTGTGCCTAAGTCCCTGCATTGAGGACACGGCTGTCGGTGACCTCTCTGCCCTAGTCTCCATCGTTCCCAAAGTCAGCCCAGCCACTGCCAGCTGCTAACCACACGCAACTGGCTTTAACTTCTGAATTATCTGCCATTTGCCTCCTTATCTTAGATCAAAGCAATATTTTAAGTTCATAATAAAAATGCTAAAATCTAGGATCTCTTCTCTTTTTTTTTTGCAGTCAGGGCTAATGGCTGATCACAGTGCAGTCTGATTTTGAGATTAAAAACCAGCCAGTATTTAAAGGCAATCAAAATCTCAAGCTGCTTCTCCATTCATCTTTAATGCTGGTGTAATTGCTGCACAGATCCTGGCTCTTCCTCCAGTCTTAATTTCATTTTTTTCTAGTGCGTGCCTGTCTTTCAGAGGGATGTTATCCTTCCCTGAGCAGCATTAGCGCCATTGAGCACTCCGCTATCGACAATCCAGCTCACCCGATTTCATATCTTGCCAAACAAGTTAATCTAATATTAACAGCGGCTTGTTACTTCGCTGTTAGCTTAATTTACTTTACAAGAAGTGCGATATTTGCATTTCATCCCTCTGTCATTGGCTTGCAAACTATTCTTCCCAACGCCAAGAAGGGATGGCTCACATGGCTTTGCGTGAGCCTCTCGGTGTGGCATTGCCACATGGAGGAGGGGCCATCACCCCAACCAGGCACTTTTGCTAATTGGCCAGGGCAGACGTGGATTGGAAGGAGGATTTCAAATACCATAGAGCAGGTCCTGGAAATGCAATATTCAGAACAGCACAAATACCACTGCTGCTCTTCCAGTAATATAGCTGAGTCGTAGACAGTAGTTTTCCCTGGTGGCAAACGTATACAGTAAATGTCTTTAGGATGGAAATCAGCAGACATATGGGCACAGCAGCAGACATTTGCAACACCAACAGGTTCCTCAGGCTTTTAGGGGGTGCTGCCATGCCAGACCCTGTGGCACACCAGGGGCTTGTCGAGGTCTTCCTGCCAGCACGGCAGGGACCCTGCACCTCACTTCCAACTTGCTGCAATGGGGGAAATATGAACAAAGCCCTCCAAGCAATCTCTCAAAAGGCATTTCCCCAAACAGCCCAGCTCCAGGCCCTCTCAGATGGGAAGGCTGTTCTCCGGCAGTCATCCGGAGTCATGCTGGCTGAGGGCAGTGTGACAGGGCTGGGGATGTCCTGCGCTAGCAGTAGGTGACATTGGTGACTTGGTGCGTGGGCCTGGTACCCCCAGGTTAAGGGATGTGGTGCTGCTGGAGGTGGAGGTGGCTTTTGTGAGTTTTAGCTTCTGGCTTAATTCTTGATTAGCTTGCTATGTGTCACATTGTTAAACCCTGTCCCAGTTTATGGGGCACTGGCTTTCTCTCTGCTTTAGCAATCACCGCCTTCACCTGTAATAGCCAGCAAGCAGGAGGGTTGCCTGCACTGAGTTTGCGATATTATTTCCAAAAGGTAAGGGACAGCAGTGGGGTGATGCCACTCACCCTTGTCCCTTCACCCCCTGTGTCCCCATGTCCCAGACATCAGCTTCTCACACAAAAACAGACTTATAGTGGAGAAGGCAGCAAACATTTTGTTAGGGGGACCCTAGATTCAGAAGTGGGGCTCGTCCCTGGTCCTCAGTCCTACTGTGCCCCAACTCATCACATCACTCCAGCTTCTACTCCATTGGCACTTGTCTCTCCAGTTGAGCCACACTTGACTCAGTAAGGAGAAGTTGGGGTGCACATCCCCGTGCTCTCTGTAGGCTGTTGAGAACCAGCCCCCAGGGCAAGGTATCCCTTGCTGCACCCTTTGAGGCACCAGCTTCAGGGGAAGCCTCGGTTTACACTGCTTGATTTAGGTATCACAGCTTACAGGAACTGATTGACTCCATCTGTCTGTCCGTCTTGCTCTGGTTTTAATAGCAAAGCTCTGAAGGATGCCAAGGATGACTGGCCAGGCTGAGATGCCTGCAGGGGTGGCTGTTTCGTGATGCTGCAGAAGGGTTTTAGTGAAGATCTGAGAGAAAGTAGGGCTGGAGGAGGAGCAGCCGCTGGGAGCAGGGTTTGGTCCTGGAGAAGCAGCAGGAGCCAGAGAGGTGGATCGAAGCAGGGGATCAGCAGCTGACAAAGTAGTGAATGTTGGGAGATTATTGTGAGCAACTGGGGGGCATGTGCCAAAACAGAGATCAATTTTGCCTCAAAGCACTCTGAAACATCCCAGAATTAATGTAATCATTAGTATAAGTGTAAGTATAAATAATATGGATATTAATATATTGCAGTGACCACCAGTGCTGGAACAGGCAGCACTGCCCACAAGGTGCTGCCTGCTGGCTGCCCGCAGGCGGGCAGATGGGACTTACTGCTCGTTTTAGCCTTTGCTGGTAGTACTCATGGAAAGAAATGTTGCTAATGCAATCCGAGCTTTTATGGGCAATTTTACTAAGAAAATGACCTTGGGAACAGCTTTGTTATTATTAAATAGAATCAGGTATTTACTTAAAGGTCTTGACATCCCTGTAGAAAGTGTAGGAAATTGTCGTTTTATTTAATGAAAACCTTGCTACTCAAACCCAATGTTTCAATCTTATCCATGGGGCTCACGCTGTGTCCCCATGTGCATCTGAGCAGTGGATGTCTATACACATGGCAGGAGCATCGAGGGAGGGAAAGCACCTATTCCAGCCAGTCTGCCTCTCTCTCTCCAGCTCACCTGGCTTTTTTCACCCTTAAAATGCTTCCATATGCCCTTTTCCATCCATGCCTACAGTAGTTACATGTAGCCTGTTGGTGGTAATAAGGCTGTGATCAGTAGTGCTCAGAAACATTCTGCCACCCTCCAAGGACAGCTTGGCAGCTGATGGGTCTCTCTTTTCCCCTTGGCTTCAGGTCCCATTACAGCTGTGACTCTTCCAGCCACAGTCTCCAGTCAGTGGCTCAAGGGCAATGGGTGGCCACAACACCATCTGCAGCGTCCCTGTCCTTTGGCAGCAGCTGTATAAAGAGGAGCACTGGCCCTGCTCATACCTCGCTGATGGGGTTGAGGACAGGCGTATGGCCATGCTGCAACACCACAGTGCATTTGGGCACACATGCCAGCCACAGAGACCATGGCACTGTTATCACTAGTCTTTGAGAATGGCTTTCCAGTAAGTCTATTATTCAAGCTAAGTAACCCATGTAACGTTCAATGCTCAGGTTTGTAGGCGGAGAAGCTTTTTGCAGTTTGTTTTCCTGAAAAGAGCATATCTTTGTCATAATTTAGGGGGTTTTAATTATTATTTCTAAAATTCTTGCCAAACACATCCCAGAGATGCAGCGAAGTGTCTTGCCTCAGTAGCAGATGGGGTTGCAGTAACAGGAGCCCTGGGGTGCTGAAGGCAATGCCCTCCCTTCTGCCTGACGCAGAGGAGGGGGAAAAGTGTCCCAAAGGTCACAATGGGAACACAAAGGCTCAGGACACAACATCCTCTAGAGCAGGATGTCTTGCCTCTGAGCCCCAGGGAAGGCTTTGGGAAACCCCAGCCTTTGGCAAGAAAGAAAACATCAACTGATTAATTCTCATCTGTGGCCAAACCGGCAGGCCCAGGTGCTTCTGCTGACCTCGCCACACCACGTCCCCTCACCCTGGTGGCGAGAAGCAGCATCATCATAAATAATTCCTCAATGTAATGGCAATGTTGTAAAACACGAATATTTAGTGCATGTGTAACAGTTGTTTATTCATACTTAAATGTCAGCTGGGGAAAACATATTTAAAAAGCTCCCTTCTTGGGGTAACACAAGCCACCGGAGGAGATGGGTTGCAAAGGCAGCCCTGACAAGTTACACTGCTTCTTGCCACACCGAGGCCCAAGGCTGCAGTGATGGACCCCTGCACTTTCCGGCTACATCATATTCCTGCTCCCTGGGGACCGTTCTGCTTTCAGCAGGTCCATCTCCCATCAACAAAGGGGTTTGCACTTGTGCCAGAGCAAAATTTGGCTAAAACTGTGCTGATTCTCTTGGTCAGCTTGTGCAACCCACACAACCAAGCCACGGGGATGCCAGTGGGGTGGGCTGGGGGTGTGTGCACTATGGGGAGGCCAACACTTTGCTGGGCAGGGCTGCTGTGATGGTGGGTGTGGGGATGCAGCCGAGGGCGCAGGCAGTGAGAGGTAGGACAGCCTGCCTGCCGCCTGCCCACTCGTGCTCACTGGTGCAAACCTACAACACTTGGGAAGGGGGGGGGAAGAGAGAGTGAGAGAAACAAATTATCAGTAAAGTAACACAAACTTATGAAGGACATTTTTTTTTTGCTGTCAATATGCACAAAGAGGCAAAAATTGGAAGCTTTTGAGGAAAAGAAATGCGTCTGAACTTCTGAGCAAGCGAGAAAGTACTGAAAAGCCCCGCGTTGCCGAGCTCCTCTGAGGTAAATTCTGTGCTTGGAAAGAATATTTCAGAAGACATTTTATTCTTTAGAAGATGCCAAAAACGCAAGACTTGGCACTTTAACAAAACAGAAAAAGGAAAACACATAATCTTCTTAACTAGTAAGTCTTTGAGCCCAGGATCACATTGTTGCCATATAATAAAAAGGGATGTTATGCAGTAAATTGGGCAGTTAAGAATTCTGTGCATACTCAAAATCATGACATTTCAAGGACAATAAAGTTGGCTGGCTCATGGCCATTGGCCATACGAAGAGAAAACAAAAAATGGATTGTCAGCTGGTTATTCATACCACATTACAAAACCAGCCTCCCAACAGGCAAACGCTTTTTATTGCTTGTGCTTTTGCTCCAGAAATATATTTTTTTAATTAAAAAAAAACAGCTCTCGCAGCATCCATCTTACAAATGTTAACCCCTTAAAAGACAATTCTGACATACTTTGCCGCTGGCTTTTCCACTTTATAAATGTTCTACAGACAAGGAGAAAATCAGAAAGAAAAATTTATTTCTCACATAGCACATAGCTGTCTGTTTCTTTTGGGGGGAAAAGAAGGGAATCTAGACATTCAAGACAGCTTTTATGTTATTAATCATATGGTGTGCAATTAATCATGTGGGATGTTTTGATTTTTGGGGTGTCTGGCTTGATATAATGCCTGTGGAGTCATTTTCCAGATAAAACATGTGAAATCCGTGAGTGTGTGACAATGGTTCTCCCATCCTTGCAGCCAGGGCTGAAGGCAGTCCCAGTTTTGGGACAGTGGCACAACGGGGGTCAGCTCCTACTTATTCAGAGCTGATGTCTGGGCAAAGCACAGCAGGGAAGGGCACCCACCATGATGTAGTGTTATTTTGGTTTATGGCTGTGTAATGTCACTTTACCATGACCTGCGGGGTCATTCAGGCTCCCCTGCTGCTGTATTGTTACTACAGTATGTGCTCATGCAAAAATGATAACTTTTTTACAGATGCTTTAAGCACTCTTTTTCTTTTACAGATGCTTCATGCACTGGCAGACAATGCCGCCTGCCTGTGCCTGCTTTCCAGAGGCCCTGCTTTGTTGAATTTAGCCAGTAGACGAGAAAGGCAAGCTCTGAGCCCACACTGCTTAACCCCACATTTGTATCCATTCATGGCTCTTTACTTCCATGATTTAATTTCTCCCCAAAGAACTTTATTCTGGTTTTTAAATAAAGAATGAGCTTCCTAATAATTTCTCTCCTTGCAGCATCACTGTTCTTTTTAGAAACAGCTGAAGCTCCACAAATATTACATTGCTGGGTAAAATTGTGAAGCATGAAATCCTGAAAACCTACCTCGAGCTTGATCAAAACCCTGACTACCCCTCTGTGAGACTCACGGATACACCAGTGAGGGTGGAGACCTTCCCCAGCGCACATGGGTATGTGCTGCAGCATGCTCAGAGCCACGGCACAAAGGTGAGATGCTGCTCTATTGGTGTGACAGCCTATGTGCTCCCAGTCACTGGTGGGTCTCATTAGCAAGCATTTATAAAAATAAGAGCTATCAGCAGTGCAGCTCACCCTGATGATCCTTGAACTGTATTCATTCTTTTACTTTTAGAGAGGCAGGCATTCCAGTGAAATGAAAGAGAAGCCTTCCTTGCTGATGGGGGGAAAAAGCAGTAAGCAGGTTTCTGACAAACTGCTTCCCAGAGAGGGTTATTCTGTCTCCTTAATTGTCCTAAGGGGCTATGCTGGAACAGCTGTAGGTTGTTTGCAGCAAGATAGTCAGGACTACTTACTCTGCAGTGGTGGGGAGTTGCTGGCTTGGAGATTGATGCTAGGAGCACTCTGTTGGGGTAGGTATGGCAGTGGGACAGTCTAGGCTTTTGTTTAGGCTGAAGAAAGTGCAGATGTCTCCAGTGTTCCTGGAGAATGGGGTGATCTTTGTGAGGAGGGAGGTGGTGGGCATGTGGAATGTAAAGGTGTCATGTAATTCTGCCCTCTTGGTAAGAGCTGCAATGGTATTTTTGGGAAAGAAATGCCAAATCACTGGTTAAAGCTAATCCCCTTAGTCAAAGGATAAATCTTTTCTGTCCCAAGCTCTTCCCTGAATTTCCAGGCCCTCTATCATTTTTACCACTTTTAACTGTGGGCAGTGGCAGATGATGGTGCTGAGCCCTCTTGGCTGTGCTCATCACTGTGCCAAGCCTCCCTGCAGCTCTGGTGAACTGGGCTGAGCCCTCTTCACCTGCCTTGCACTGTGCAGCAAGGAGTGGCACCCTGTTTGGTTGTGGGGCTCCCTCCTCTCCTCCTGAGCGCAGGGGCTGTGGCAAAGAGACTGAGCCTTACTGCTGTCGTGGGAGCTCCCCCTGTTGTTTAAGTAAGTCTTTCCTGACCACAGCTTGGCCAGCAAGCTTTTGTAAGTGCTTTTTTGGGAATTGCTTGTCGTTTGTTTGTTGAAATGTAGCAGGGTAGATCCTCAACTGATGTGAATAGGCTTATCTCTCATCAAATCACTATTTTTCTCATCCTCTGAGACTTGGGTTGGCTCCCTGCTCCTCTGTACTAGCTCCCATTCTGTATGCTGTTGGTTTCCACCCACTGTCATGCTCACTCATTGCATTTCTCTGTCTCTTCCCAAGTTCTCGAGCGTCTTTATTGTCAGTGTGATCTGCTCAACTTTTACGTTGTGTTTTATTTCACATCAGTCTCCTTCCTGACTCTTCCTCTGTACCTATTGTTGCCCATATTTACCTTGCTTTGATTGCACATTCTCTGCAACAAAGTGCAGTAATGCTATATTGTGGATAATTAAATCTTCCTGGTTGCCGTCCAGCCAGCAGGATAACCTGTGCCGCATCATGCAGGAGGGTATAAACTGCCTGAATCTGCTTGCAGAGTCTGTCATCTGCTGTGGATCATTTTGGGATGCTTTTGCATGAGTGAAGCTTTTTAAAAATAAATTGTATTGTATTAGACTAATGGAAGACAATAAATTCCACTGGTCTTTTAGCTTAAAATCCCTCAATGTCTGGGGCTGGAATGGGGGAAGGAGCCAGAGGACATTGAGCCTCTGGGCAATTAATGGCCAGAAGCTCAGCACTTGCCAGGCTGCTGCAAAGTCTGGCTGTGTCACAGTGCTCTGACAGCATGAGGACAGTGCGAGCATTAAACTCCTCTTAAAAAGGCAAAAACTACAAAAGAAAGCCCCTTTTTAAAACATCAGTTAATAAGATATCACTTAATCAAAGTCTGCTCAAAGTGGCACTGCGCAAAGGGATTATTGCAAGATCAAACCCCTTTGAATTACTGAAGCCTTTCAATCCTGATGGCATTTTCTGTCCCTTCCTTGTCCCCTGTGCTACTGGTTTTGGGGTGTGTAATTTCCCCAAGACCAGAATGTATTGGCTCCCTCCTGATTTTGGCCAGCTGTGTGGGAGAGGAATTGAAGAATCAAGCCCAAAGCTTATGCAAACTTTCACTGGGTGGTTTTCACAGCATACAAGGCCAGACAGTGCTGCCTTGCAGGGCTTGTCCTGCAGCCCCATCCTGGTGGTGAGGGTACCACAGGGTGTCCTGGGGTCAGCAGTAGCAGTCATTTTTCTCTTTCTTAGTAGCTGGTGCAGTGCTGTGTTTTTGACTTTCGGCCTGGGAACAGCGCTGATAACACCGATGTTTTTAGTTGGTGCTCAGTAATGTTTACTTTGACCAAGGACTTTCTGAGTCTCACGCTCTGCCAGGGAGGAGAGGAAGCTGGGAGGAAGCAGAGACAGGACACCTGACCCAAACTAGCCAAAGAGGTATTCCATACCACAGCACTTCATGCCCAGGATGTAGAACTGGGGGCAGTTACCTGGAAGGGCTAGGTTGCTGCTTGGGTCAGGCTGGGTATTGGTCGGCGGGTTGTGAGCGGTTGTGTTCTCTTCCCTTGTTATTTCCCTTATCATCATTATTATTATTGGTGGTAGCAAACTGCTGCCCTGTCCCCTCATATTCCCCTGGTATATGCTCCCTTTGGTTTCCCACTGTTTAATGCTGCAGACAGACTGTGGCACCAGCTGGTTCCAGCATTCCTCCAGGAGAACATCCCTGTGGCATGATAGTCCTTCAATGCTAAGCCAGGGCTGCAGCAGAGGCTCCTTCTTGCTTGCATTAATTTCTGGGGTTTTCCCCTCAGCCCCCGTATATGGGTGATGCCTCCTTATCTCAGCACTGTTGTAAATTTTGGGTGATTCTGGTAATACCTGCAAGGCAAGGCATAACTGATACCCATGTATGCGCAAGGAGAGGTGAGAGCGAGATATGGAGGGAAAGCAGCTTATTAGTAGAGCAAATAACTCACAGTTAATAATTACTTTATCAAGCGCAGCTCCTGCTTTGAATGCCTGAGAAGGGGCTGTGCTGTTCCCAAATCTGTTTGAGTCCAGAATTAATGTATTTTGCTTTTTTCTGCCTGGCTTGGGATAGGTGAGAGTGTGCTGGCTGTGCTTGGGCTATCCTGGTGAGCTGTGACAGCTCACATCAGTTGCCATTCTGGTACCTCATCTGGGTACCCTGGCATTCTCCCTCTGCCCAGCCACATCAAAGGTCCTAGAAACATCCCATTTCCCCCAAAATACAACAAATGCAGGGGCTTGTGTGGACAGGCAGAATGTTCACCTAACACGAAAGGCCGTGTAGGCAAGCCTTGCTCGTTGATGGAAGATGAAGACAAAAGCCATCTAAGCAGGGTTGCTGTATCCTCGTGTTTAAACTCACCTAAGTGTTTGAGAAAATGCCCTGGCTACATTTGCCCCTTAGTTTCTAATTTTGTATGTTTGACCCAATACAACTGGTAGTCATCTTCTGCATCTTCAGTGCAGGGCAGAAGGAGGCAGAGAAGGAAGCCAAGAATGTAATTTATCGGAGGAAAAGCTGCAAGAATCATACAGTTTTGCCCTGTGTAAAGTACTCCTGCCACTTAAGTGCCCACTTGTTGAATGGCACTTTCAGTTGATGTCATTTACAGGCTTCATGAGCCGCTGCTTCCAAAAGCCTGCTTTGAGGAAAAGTGTATTTTAAGAACATGTATGTATATGATCTGGTGTTTGCTGTTACAAGTGATGAGGCTTAAGGTCCTGGAAACTCCACTCCCTTACTGCTGGTAATGTGAGTGAGCTGCATTCCTGAAACCTGCCTCCCTCAGACCCCCAAAATGTTGCATTTACAGCAGGAAATATGGTCCATGGGTAGGATAAAGGCTGTGAGAAAGTTGCAGGTACAAATATGCTGTGCTTTGAACTGTTGTCTTTCCTCACGTACAGATCACTGGTGATGCTGATCTGGCCAAAGTTAACCCTGCCCATTGGTGTCTACCCTATCCCAAACAAGGATCCCAACTTGGGCAGATGCTTATTCAGCAGGAAGGTGTGATGTGCAACACCTACCTGTGTATATGGTGATGGCCAGCTACACTGAGTTGGTAAAAGAAGCTCAGATTTCATCCCCATTAGCAATAGCTCAAACCAGCAGCTTCCCTGTGGCCAGTGATGGGCTGACACAGGAGTGAGCTCTGGAGCTGCCTGCCTGCTGCAGCTGCCAAGAGGGGAGATTTGGGATTAAGGTCTTGTCCCCCCAGCATCCTGCTCAGAGCCTGCTTCCCCTCACGTCACCTCTGCTATGGGTTTTGCAGGGCTTTTTTTGCAGAGTCATTCCTGGTGACTTCTCTGTTGTAGAGCAACACTCAGTAGTGTGGCTGCCCCTCACCAGTGCCGTGGTGGCTCTCCCAGTGTAGCGTGGAGGCCGTACCCAGGGGTTGTGCTCAGTGTGGTGCAGCAGAAAAACGTGTACCTGCAGAGACACAGGGAGAAGCCCAAGAATCACTGCCCTTGTGATTCCTTGTGCCCTTGAACTTCTGCTGCTCAGAAGTTCAGTAGATTAACTTCCTAGTCATCCCAGGTCTTTTAAAGGGCTCTTCTTTTTTTTTTTTTTCTTTATTATTATCCAATTAACTGTACATGTTAATAAGATTTTTTTTTAATGTAAAAATAAGTAAACCTTTTTCTCTGCCTGGAGTGACATAAATAGACCTTTTCACATATAGCTTCAGTGTCCTGGGACTGATTTATGGATATATATTGCTGCTTAGAAAGGCTGTAATTTACAGGCGATTGTTTGGAGGACTTCAAATTACTACCACTTATATGTATGGATATATAAATTAAAAATGAAGCTTCTTGGGACATTCTGCATAAACAATTTTCTTGGTAAGAAAAGGTTCCTCAATAAGAAAAAGCCCACAACCAATGGATTTTTTTATATCAATGCCACTGCAAAAAGTATGAGTAGAATATTTCAGTCCTTCATTTCTATTTCAGCATTTCTGGACCATTTCCTCTAACATTTTATCATTTTTAGTTCCATCACATAAATCCTCCTATATTCAACTCCCAAAGGAACAGGCAGGTTTGGGGTCTGTCTGCCCATGCTGCCTCAGAGAAGAATAAGGCTGGGAAGGATTAGTTCTGGCTAGTCTAATGAAATATCACTTCAGCTCCTGTCTCTCTCACAGAAAAATACGCACATGCACAAAGAGCAATTCTTCTGGAAGATACTTCTGATTTTATTGCCTTGCTGCTGGGGAAGCCCAGCTGGCAACAGCTCACAGGCACCTCTGATGCTGGGAGCTGCTGACAGCGCCTGCTCCCAGGAAACAGGCTTTCGGTTAGAGCTGTATTCCCTAAGTCACTATTTCACTTTGGAAGATATTTATACAAAGTTTGTTGGCTTTCCTACCCCATGATAGAGCCATGGTTCACCCAAAACAGGACTGCAGCAGCAGCTGAGGGCATGTTTGTAATGCAGCCTTGCAGCAGTGCCAGGCAAGTGCCCAGGGCTGTGCATGTCCTCATGATGTTTCTCCAGTCTCCAGTGTCTGCTTCAGGGGCAGCTGTAAGGGAGAGTTGTGTCTTAGCCCTTGAGGGACCTTTTCTGCCATACATTTGTCCAGGCATCTGCAACACCCATTCCATGGGTTTCTGAATTTTTTTTTTTTTTTTGCAAAGTTATAAACAGGATAATGCAAATTTATATGACTTTATGTGACCTGAAAGTGGACCAGTCAGTGATAGTTAATGATCCTTCTCGCCCAACAGAAAACAAGTCATTTCTAGTCCTTTTATTAAAGCTAGCAGCAAAATCTGCCTTCAGCTGCCACTGTGCATTTCCAGTAGAATTAAGGTGTTTAAAAATATGCATGACTTGCGTGGAGGAAAAGGGATCTCTATGTAAAAAGGATATGTTTTTAATTGAGATTAGTTGATCCATATTCCACTAACAAATCTTGACCTGTGGACACTGTCCCCATGCATCTGGGTGGGATTCATTGGCCTTGGCACTCTCAGGCTCCCTTGTGCTGCTGCTCTCCCAGGGAGCCACAAGAGGAGCTAGGACTGGACGGGCTGCTGTATATCACCCATCTCTTGGTCACCAAATGATGATTCAGATTCACACAGAGATCTATAAAAGTCAGTGGTTTATTGCTGTCTTGTATTTCTGTATTAACCACCTCATTATCATCCCAAATGGAGTATAAATCCAAGGGTATCCAGTTGCTGAAGCCTGTGCACTTGTGCTCCCCCGCCTCCTGCCATATAAATCTTGGCTCTGGTAACAGGAGGGATCCTGCGGTTTCCCAGCTCTGGAGCAGGCAGTGTTTATAAAGGATGAGTTTCCTCTGCATGGGGGCAGCCCAGGCAGCGCTCTATACTTCTGACCATGTGCCTCTGCTCCCACAGCTGAGAGTGTTCCCTAGGGAACCTGTGGGCACAAAGCTGTGTTTGCTGCAGAGCCACGTGTCTTGCCCCTATATGTTTGGGAGATATGCTGGTCCCTTGGAGAATGGTCTGTCTTTGGGGTCTTGGTTTTTTGCGGTGGTGGTTTTGCTGAGCCCTGTAGTTACTGATTCAAGACCAGTTGCCAAGTGGTTGGGAACCAGCTGGGGCAAGTCCACGTACTCTGGCCTCACACCATCTTGCTCTTGTGGTGGAGAAAGCCTGAAATAATTAATTAGGTTGGAGAAGGCTGGGTTAGATCATGTCACAGGCAGCTGCTGCTAGCTAGGAACAGGGAGCTCTCCAGGATGCCCCGAGGTGCACAGGGGATTTGCTGCTTTGGAAAGCCCTGAGGATGGCCAGTCAACCCTGCCCCAATACATTAAAAAGAGCTTTTATGCCAGGTCCATAGTTCACTGTGTGTCAGAGTCAGAAATAATTGCCAGAAGAGGTGCATGATCTTTTGAGCTTTGCTGTGATCATGAGGTCTCATCCCTGGCAGCACGTGCCATTAGCAGGAGACAACTTTTCCTGTACTTCAAGGCTAATAACGTGCTCTTAAGCATCAGTGAGGAATGTTACTGTTAAGGAGGTATAATTTCCCTAAAATAAATCAAGAAAATAATTAAACCTTTGGACCAAGATGTCCCAAAGGCAGCAGCTCTGTTGGCCTAAATAGGGTGACATGAATGTGCATCAGCCAGGACTCTTGTTCTGCAAATGAGAGCTCATGCATTTATTGCTCAGCTATAAACTTTTTGAGGACAGGCCAGCTTACACCATTATGAATTGGGGCAGCTCAGATGGAGTTCATGCAATCTGGCATCACTGCTTTGTATTTCATTGTCTGATGTCAAAGCAGCAATTCCACACATTTTAATAAATGAATCCTTTTTCTCTGTCTGGTTTTCATTATGAAATAACAAACAAATTGTTTAACCTCTCCAAAGCAGTCCCAGTGAGCTACCACAAACCTGGTACAATACTTAAAACATTACTTCTTAAGTGTTCCCTCTCTTCCCAATGAGGTGTGTGGCCTTTCCATTCAGGTTAGTGTTACTTATGGAAAAGCTCACATCTGCGCAGGAGCTTCATTCGCTGTCCCTCCTTCAGCCCAGCTACTTGATGTTTGCATCGTTACAACCTGATGTGATGGAAACTACAAGCAGAGCGTAAGACTAAAGGCTGAAGTTGCTGGCATAAAAACTACATAAATCTATATGATACTGTAGGTAAATAGTGGGTCAAAGTGTGTTGCCTTTCTTTGTTGTTTGTCTAGTTCATTTAGTGGGAAGGGACCAAATGAATGATGGGGAAAGCAAAATTAGTTTTAAAATTAATTCATTTTTCTGTGTAACACAGGGCACTTTCTGAGCAGCTGCATCTTTTAAAACACACACATCAGCACTGGCTGATTTTGCTGCAAGTTCCTGTCCAACGCAACATGAAGAGCGTCACAGAGTTTGATAAATTACACCCCTCCATCCCAAATTATTCTCCTTCAGTCTTATACCACCTCTGCTCCTGACACATGTGTTGGAGAGGGTGACAAGCTTTTAAAGCTCATTTTATGCTCATACCCAGAGCTGCAGTTTTCTGGGTTTCTCAGAGGTCTGGTGCACTTCCCACACTCTGCATGCATGCCCTTTTTTTAATTATTATTATTTTAATCTTCATGCTGCTGCTCCTGAGCTGATTCATGCACCCAGGTCATGCATACTCTAAAGGAAAGCTTTTGGAGGGGCAAAAATGTCAGGGACAGATACATTAGGGACATAATGAAGAGCTTGTTTGATGCTATGCCCAATGTTGAGGCTGCCATGAGGAGATGCAGCTTTTCTTCTCTTCATTCTCCTCCTCCATGAGCTGCTGAATGCCCCTTGTTGCCTTCCCTATAGCACCTGGTTACCCTTCCTCATCTCTTCATCGTTGGGCGCTGAAACATCACTCAGCTGCACAGGCGGTTCGTTCTGTGCCTCTCTTTTACCCCTTTTGAATCTCTTTCCCTCACAGAAACAGTCGTTTCTCTTGTTTGGCGTGTTCTGGGCTGTCGGCTTCAGGCAGGTTTTCCCTCATTAACACCCTTTGAAGATACATTGGTAAAATGTCAGTGTCATACTTCATCATATGATGAGCACTATTAAGTGCACATTGTTATTCCTGGATTCATACCTACACCATCTCTCTTTGTCTCTCTGGGAGCTTCATGTAAAGATCAATTATGATGTTACAGATGATGGTTAAAGTGAGCAATGCTCTTCCCCCTCCTGCTCCTATTCCATTTTATTTTATTTTTTTTTTTAATATCATTCCCTCCATCCAGTGGATTTTTTTCCCCATCTTCATTATACCAAAAGCAACAGGGACACTGGCTGTGTGGTCCTTTGTGGGGATGTAATGGGGGAATTAAAGTGCTGGTAGAGCAGTGGGTGGTTGTGGCCATCCATGTGTTGTTTTGGGAGCTGGGCTGCTGGGAGGGCTGTGAGGCTGTCCTGGTGCCTGCACACCAGCATGGGGAGAGGCGCAGCTGGAATCCATGTATAGCAGCTTTTCAGATCTGAAGCTGGGGTCTGTAGCACTGACCCTGCACGTCTGTATCACATGAAGCAGCTTTAAGGCATTATTGTACATCACCTGCTCAGGTTTGCATTTAACAGTGTAAACTGCTCTTGTGGTGGCTGGGATTGCTCATGGTTTGGGTCACACTTATTGGTAGCTGCCAGCTGGGCCTTTGTGTGGGGAGGACAGATAATCCTGGCTCTGAGCCTCCTGAAGAAACCTCTGCATTGTCCTTCTGCAGAATGTAACCTTCAATTTGGTTTTTATCTGCAGAGCTCTGTGCCCTTCAAGAGAACTGTGCCCCATTGCCTTTCTTTGCTTCCAGAATTGCTGAGTAGCCTGTGGGTCTGTCAGAGTTGGGATCTACTTTCTTGTTTGCTGCAAAATGGACTGTTCAGGAGTGTCCACAGCCCTGAATCTGAGAGAGGATCCTATGGGAGGATCCTGTTAGCTTGCACTCATCCCATGCAGTCTGCAGGGGAAAAAGACTGAGATGGTAAATACAGGTGGGCTTTGCTCTTCTCATAGTAAGAAAAGTATTTAGTCAGAGAAGGCCAGCCAGCCTTGGCAAGAAAAGCTTCTGCAATGTATGTGCTTGACAAGAGTGCATGCTGCTACTGCACTCCTGTGGACAGATGATCACATGTGTGACAGCACTCTATCCTGGAAATGCAGGGGAAGGAAGTGAGGGGGTGCACTGACCCGTGGGAATTTGGAGTTTAAGCAGGAGATATTACGTGACAGAGTTCTTTGCAAACTCATCCTCACAGGTACAATAGCATACTTTTCAAAGCCCTGGTCTGGCTGCTGTAATGTAATTTTAGGCTTTTGAAGGCAAGTCAACACCAGGAGAGGATTAGAAGAAAGGAATTTAATCAGAAATGAACGTTTCCCCAAGCCTTCCTTCATTTTTAGGCTATACATTTGCTGGAGTGTCCCACCAGCATGCTCAGCCTGGCTCGGGTCACTGCAGACTCCTTCAGATGAAGGCAACTTACCCTGATTTTGGAACTGTCACAAATGGAAGACACTTAACAAATGTTTCTGAAATGAGAAAACCCCTGCACTCCTCTCCTCGTCATTCATTTTCGATTGGTAAGTTAAATACCGTACTCCAGCATAAACATTTCTCAGGGACAAAGTATAAACATTTCTAGTGGAGTGCACTTAATACAATTTTGTTTGCCAAGTGGCGCTGTCTCCTCCCAAGCTATGACTATGAGAAGGTTTTATTTAAATGGCGATATAAATTAATTGCACTCAGCACAGCCTCTCTTCCCAGCTCTTTCCTACATCCATACCCTTGGACTCTGGGAAGGAAATGGCAGGTGGGAACTGCTGCAGCACAGCCTTGCTGAAACGCTGGCAGCACATGGCCGCAGCCATTCCTCTGCCAGCTGCTTTTCCAGTCTTCCCTAGATACTTCTATTTCCATTAGAAGAGACATGGCAGGATTTGCTTTAGTCAGACAGATGCAGACTCAATTCCATAAAAGAACTCATTCCCAAAGAGAGGGTTAATGCAATGTTTTGTGACCTGGCCATACAGTGATGGGCTACACCAAGTCTTAGACAGGTGGATTAGACTGATACATTAGATATTTTAAGGTTTCATTCAAGATAAGAAAGCCTAATTTTAGACTTTGATTGAAAGCCCGTCCTGGTAATAGCACGGCTAATTTCCTTCCCAAATTGGCAAAATTTAAGTTTTGACAATGTCTTAAACTGGGCCCAGCTACTAACTGAGCTTTCTGACCTGTCCATCTGTCTGTCCTTTCTCTACCCAAATTCCCGCTTAGGGGCAAATTATGCAGAAACTGGTGAAATTTCACTCTCCTCAGATTCCTACTCATCTATATGTTTTGCTCATCCCTGAAATACTTTGAAGAAAGTGAGGAAAAGTGCCTCCTTGTGAATGGAAATCAATTTGGTGCTCCGGGACAAAATTTCCATGTTTTACAAAGAACTGCTCTGGGCCAAAATTTCCATGTTTTACAAAGAACTACACTCTACCTCAGCTGCAGCCTGGTGTAGTGAGCTCTGCAAAGCCCCTCTGCCTCCAAAAAGGCACCCCCAAAAGAAGGCAGGTAGTTGTGAGCTTATTCACTGGTTTGGGGGTTGTTTTGTTTTCTGTGAGGTGCTGGAATTCCTACATGGAGTATTTCAAAAAAGAGGTTTCATTCACAGCAATCTGATCTGCTCATTACGAAAGCCAAGGGGAAGCTTGGGGCTGGGGATGGAGGTTTTGGCTCAAGCTCTGGAGGGTCCCATGGACGCCAGCCTGCTTGAGGGCCCTCTGAAGCTCTGGCCAAACCAGCCCTGTTTGTAGGGAAGAGCAAGGCTGAGCAATCTGTCGAGTCTGTAGAAACAAACTTGTTCTTATAAAACACACAGCAGTAATTTTATGATACACAAGGTACAGCCAGGGTCTTGCTGCTCATGAGAAAAAAATGGCAGCTACCTTTTGTATGACTACTGCTTTCTTTCACTTTTTGGTTTTTGTCTTTAAGATTAAAAACCTCCCAAAGAAGGCTTACAAGGTTTATGGCAGAGGTATACAAGAAGCGAATTAAAATTCCATAAATATATTTGCTGGCTAAAATTTATATGTCCTGTATTCCTCAGGTATCTAATTAGACCCAAGAAGAAAATAGCCCTGCAAGGGATAGGCATTTTGTTCAAATAATTTTTAAAAATTGAGCTAAATAATGGCCATTTTATACTGCATACAATATAATTGTTCTTCTTGTATTGGGGAGGAGTTATAAATTATCTGGTATCCCATTCAGTCTCGTTGCCACGCCGAGTACCAAACAATTGTGACTGCAGTTACTGGGCATGTTAATTCACGGCTTTCTGACAGCTATACCGTTATTGCTGCTGCTAACTAACCTTCTGCATAAAAAATGCAATCCCTAGGAAAGAAGGAGCATTTATCTAAGTGCTGACATTGAAACATTCTGAATAACTCTTTGAATCATTTGTACGATTATGGGTAGAAAATGCAATTATTGTAATCAGCCTTGAGTCTGAGGCCATGTTGTTTAAAAAAAAAAAAAAAAAGAGGGGAGAGGAGAGAGAGGGGAAACCAGATCTGAACAACGAAAATAAACCTTGATAATGGAGCAGCCTTGAATTCCACTTCATTTATCACACTAATGGATGTCAAGATGACCTCAATCAAACATTTTGTTTTCCAGTTTTAAGCAATGTAAAATGCTTTCTTTTTCTTTTTTTTTTTTCCTAAGGAAAAAGAAGAAAGTTATTTAAATTGTTCCGAGTAATTACATTAGAGTAGAAGGTCAAAGTCAATATGAAATAATATCCACCAACCTTTTGATGAGTCTAGTCCAGGCTCTTTACTGGCACAGTTCACGTATCTCTGTAATCCTTGTGCAAGCTTTGTGTTTCTCCTTCCCTGTTCCTTACGGTTTTATACTTAAGTAGAAATCGCATTTCTTAGTGTTTTTATTAGTTTCCATTTGGGGCCCCAGTAGTATTTCATATGATATTTTAAGAAAATGATCATGTGGTTTAAACACTACCTCCCTGACTAGCATATTTCAAGATAGGTTATAGCTGTAAAACAGGCAGAGAGATCTAAATAAAAAGTAGCTTATGACAGCAGCACTTCGTTAAAATGTCTTGATTCACCTAGGCCAATCTTGTGAAGAACATCGCACCGGACCTGAAGTAGGTCTGTGTGATGACCAAAATCAGCCAGATACCAGCACTTCTGCTCCCCATGACGGGTAAAACTGATGGCTGGATCCAAATTAAGCCAGGGCACAAAGCTGGCTATGATGGCTTGTCTTCTTCTGGGTTGTACAACATAGCTGTGGGCATTGAGTGAAAGCGTCTGTCTACCCCTCAGAAATGGGGTGATAAGCTGGCTTTTCTAGGTCACTGCAAGCATAGTCCATAATCTGCACCAGTGTCACCTTTAATGGTCAAAGAGATACTTGATAGATGTATTTTTGACTCACTTAATTTGGCAGATCAGCATTTCTATGCATTTGCAAAATGTCCTGTGAGCTGTAGAAATGTAAACAGCTTAGAAGCTATGAATGATTTTTTTTTCTTTGAACACTGGTAGATTTATTTTTTAAAAAAAGCAACAAAAAAAAACAACAAAACCAAACAAGCAAAAAAAAACACAAGCAAAATGAAAACAAACAAACAAACAAACAAAAAAAAAACACCCAGAAAAATCATTAGTTTGAGGAGGAAACTGAGGAGGAGCTATCCGTGAGCATTCATCATCTTTGGACCCACCTGTAGCTGTGGCAGCTACAACCTTGTCCCTCTTGTAGACTCTGCTGTCCATTGGGGATGAGGTAAATGCGTTTTCACTTCTGTTGGTGCCAAAGTTTTCACAGCCCTCTGCAAGAGGTCTCTTTTCATAATTTTTAACCTTATTTTTAACACGTAGCTGTCTTGGTGCGTTTACATGATACTGGGAGAAGGAGGATATATGCCCTATAAGAAGACAATGTTAGGAGATCCAGGTCTCAGTTTTGAGCCATGCTTCCTACAGCAGATTATGCAAATCCCAGATTTGGCACAAGAAGTAGCGCTAAACCCAGGTGTATGGATTTAAGAGATCTGCATGCTCTTTTGCACCATATAAATTGCATGTTTTCTGTTCTCTAATGCAAGATTATTTCTGTCTTCTCTATTTTTAATGGGATAATGATGGTTCTCTGTTGACATTTTCCACTACAGCCTGTAACATTATAAGAATATCTTGATTTTTTTTTAATCGTGGAACTTTAAAGAGTGCTTACATCTGTGTCTTTGGACAGCATTCACAAAAATACCATGGTTTATTTAAGAGACAGCCTGCTTCTTTAGGAAAAGAGATGATGCAGTAAATGATTTGTAAGAAATCTGCAACAAACCCTTGGCCACAGTAACAGCATCGTGCGACAGATCACCGCGGGGCCTTGCTTACTTAAGTGTGAAGCTCTTGGAGCAGTCTGTGCCAAGTAAACTTCTTTGAAACTGTCAGCAATCATATGGTGAAAAACCATCTTGCCTCTCTTTACCGATAATTCAGTCTTCAGAAAAAAACCTGCAAAAAAATGTGAACTATGCAACTCTGTGAACTACTGCAACTGCAAAAAAATGTGAACTACCCTCCTGTAGAAGAGCAGAGACTGGCTCACTCGAGTCCCCTGTCCTCTCAAAATGGGCAGAAAGTAGTTGCACAGCAGAAAAGAGCAGGAGCAAACAGGTTTCTGTTGAGGAAAGATGCATACTGCTTAAAAGGCTGTATAAAGAGAGTCAGGGCACAGACCTCAGGGTCGTTCCTGGGAATAATAGTGCATTGTGTAGTAACCTCAGGCTAAAAGATAGACCAGTGAACCATAAGGGGGGGGGGGGAAGAAGTGTTGACATTTTTAAGTTAAGCTTTTAAGAACAAATAAATCTGTAGAATGCAACATAAATCAGCTGCCTCTTTCTCCCTCCCTTCCACCCCCACCCCCAAACACTCACTAAAGCGATTGGAAACATTTGGGCCTGAAAAAAAAGGGAAAGCTATAAGTGCTTTTTCTTTCTTTTTTTTTTGCCAAATCATGCAGAAGATGCTGGCAGCTGCAAAGATTCAATTATACACAATGCAAAAAATAATTTAAAAAAATAATGGCACTTGAAAAAAAAATGCCTCTCCAGAAATTGCGTGGAACAATAAATCTGTTAATTAGCTAATTAATATTCAATTGGGGTCAGTGGGCTTAATAGAACCTTCTTCTGAGACCCAAGAAATTTTCCAATCACAATGTTAAGTCTGCCCACTTTCATTATCATCTAAGCACAGGCAGCCCTTATCTGGCCGCCAGGCGCCCGGGAACAATGCAGCACCATTATCAGTGCAGCGCAGTGGGTGCGGGTACCACCGTCGGATGTTGCAGGCTGTGATGTAAAAATGCTTGAGCATTTAGGGTAATTGATATATGGGTTCTGCCGTATTGTTTAGGGCTGTGTGTTTGCTCCACCGGTATTTAAGGCAGCAGAGCATCAGAAGATTGATTTTCATTGGTTGTCATTTTTTATTTTTTTTAAGGAAGTCAATGACAAGTTGGCAGTGCAGGACCCTGACCAATAGCATCCGGCAAGTCCTCCCCATATGCAAGAGGTGCTGTTGGCTGGGTGCTTATGAAGGTGCCAGGGCAGTGCATTCCCTATACCTTCTGCTGGACCTTGTTTGGCAGATACCCTGCGGGAGTGCTCACCTCTAATGGGACACGCATTTAAACCAGTATCACTATAAAAAAAAAGGACATGTTTAAACCAGTATCACTATAAAAAAGGAAGCGTTGAAACCAGTATCATTATAAACAAAGACAAATGCAAGATCTATGTTATTAAGTGGTAGCTGTTTTTATTTATTTTTCCAAGAGGTTGTAGTTTTCTGCTGCAAGACCTGCTATCCATTTCTTCCCTTGATAGCAAAACATGGAAGTGGGTCTGTTGGGTTTAGGTCTCTCCACTGCCTCCCAGGTTAAGAGAATGCTGTAGATTACAGCTCTTGGAGTTCAGCGGACTGAGTACTGTTGTTTATGGTATTCCACAACATTTCATAAAACAGTGTGTGACCGAAATTACATTTGTTGTTTAGCTGGTAGTAAATCCTCCAGGTTAGCTCAGAAAGGCCATCTAGGTCCAAGCAGTTTGACATAAACTCCTTAAATCACTGTGCCAGACCCCTGGCGTGTACCATACTCTTCTGACGATTAGGTTATAAATGAAAAATATGGTTGGCATTAACTCTACAGAATGGGGACTTGATCTACAGGACCCACCTTCCCCTCCGTTTCTTCACCAAACTTCATCTCCATGTGCTATTGCAAGTGACACCAAAGAGGCTAAAAGTTGCCTTGTTACTTTGCAGATGTCTAATACAACTCTAAAGTTTCCCCAAAAACTTCTCCATCAAGAAGCAATTCTGCTTTCCCCCCCAGCTCTGCACTGCTCCCTCATAGGCTGTCTAGGAGATACTCTTGGAAAGCTGAAGAAGGGAGAAAGGTTTTTCACCGGGAATTTGGAAACTGGGAAATCCTTTTTGTTTCCTTCTTTTCCCTTTCCATTTCTAGGATCCCTGTTGCTGGTATTCAGGGGAAAATATAATTACTTGAAAAGAAATAGTAAGAGAATTTTGCAATTATTTCCCACGTGATGTGCCCATTGGTTATTTGTGTACTTAAGTTGAAATTAGAGATCCTGGTTAAGGATAGCTTACCCCTGAATCTGCTGGAAAAGAACATTTCAGGCAATTTCTTGCCAGCAAAGCTATAGGTTAAATGATTTACAGGTGCTGGCCTTTTGGAGTGGTGTCTCCTCTGCCTGGTGCACCCTGAAGAATTTTCCTCCTGAAGCTGTCTGGAGGATGCAGTGTTTGTTGGACAGGGAGGTTTTGGGAGGAGACAGGAAGGTGCTGTACGTGGTGAGCACTGGTAGCCCTTCCAAGCCATCAGCCAGGTGCTTGTGTTTTCACTTCTGTGTTTTTTCCAGTTGGCTTTTTCAGCCTGACTTCACAGGGCTCACATGCTTTGTTTTAGGGACACAGGCTGGGGAGGGGGAAATAAATTTTCTTCTTTCTCCTTCAAGTTTCTTGCAAGTCACTGGACTTTTATACTTATTTCCTGGGTAGCCTATGTGCAATTACTCTGATTAGATCCCGCTCGCCACTCTTCCGCTATAGCGCACGCATACCCTAAACCTTAAAAGGAAAATAAAAGCTGCTATTTCCTATTTTCATAAATGAAAAGATGTTTCAAGTATTGGGAGACACTGAAAGAAATTCTGCAGTTTGAAGATACTTCAACTTAACTACTAATTGCAGAGGACCAGTGGGCGTAATTTTGGCACTATATTAGCTTTGCCACTCCATGAATAATTTGCATACAAAATGCTTTATTTTGGCAATCTATTAAAGAGCTATACAGTATTTGTGGCTTATCGCATTCACGCAGGAAGCAGGATCCTTGGCCATCTCGTTAAATTCTGTTGATGCATAACAATTTAAAGCATGGCACAAGCTGGTATGACATTTAAAGATGCCTTCACTTAATTATATTACACAAATATTGGGTTGTTTATCCTTGGGAATAAAGTCTTTTTGAAGTCAAAGTTGGCATGCGTATAAAGGAGTAAATTTTAACTGATCCCTCAAGTGGGCCTCCTAGCTGCAAATTGGGGTTCTTGCATTTTTTAAATTATTTCTGATAAGAAGCATTACACTTTGAATACAGCCACTGGAGTTTGTTTGGTACTTCCCTCCTGCTTCTTCTCCTCTAAAGCAAAATATGCTGTTTAGCAGTAACTCATCACATGAAACCAGGGGTTAAGTGTAGGCTGGGGTGAGAAACGGGACAAACAGTGGCGGTTGTAACAGTTTGTGTCTGCAAAAAGTCCTCACTTTTGTCTTCAACAGAAGGAAAAAGTCTTGTAACAGTGTCTAGAGACTGTTTGCATCAAAGCAACAGGGTAATTGGGGTAAAGGAAAAATTGGTGCTTGTTTTTTTTTACCCCCAGACATAATTGTCATGAAGTGAACACTGGAGCCTGGGTAAATTGAAAGGCTGAAATCTAGAATTCCCATTGTTCGCTTTAGTGATATGATCACATTTGCTTCGGTGGTAGAAGCCGAAGGGAAAAAGACTGGAAATGGGCTGGGCTGAGGGGTCTCCAGCCTGGTAAAAAGCACATATGTGGAGAACCTACATGAGGAAAATTACACCGTTTGCCAGTGTTGGGAAGAAACTGTGATCATTTTGCTCTGTGAATGTTGTTAATAGAGAATAGATCAAATTTTGTCTGACTGGACAGTAAAATGGAAGATTGCTATGTGATTAAAAACCCTGGAATGGAGCTTTCCTTCATTTCCTGCCCCATTTTGACCAGAAAACAAAACAACCCCCCCCCCCCCCAAACTAGGGAATGGTCTTACTCAACCTTACTTGTAAGTAAAGATGACCTTCATATGCAGAGAGACCATCACTTCGAGAGGAACTGCACATCAGCTGAGCTACATAAAATGGCTTTCTGTCTGTTTCTAGACTTCTTTCAGAAGCAAAATGTGGTGGCTTGAAATGATTTTATGTTGGTGGGGTAATAAGAAACATTTAGTTCACCCAATTCTTTCATAATCTAGGAAAAATATATGGTATTTCACTCTCACCAAAAAGTCATACAGAAGGCATTCCCTAAACACAGCTTAGAGTGCTTGTTTGGGTAACTAATATTTTTCTCCTTTGGTTTATCTGAGATATCCACCCATGGAGAAATAAAATTTATATGCCATTTCTCAGTATACTCATTAGCTACTTAAAAGTGTTGGTTTGTTTTTTTTTAAATGGTGTACATACATTAATCTTAACTCTGCAGTTATTCAGGCACAGCTCTTCCTGATGCAGCTCTGAACTGCGGTTCACCTGGGAACTTCCTTGCCCCTAAAGATAAAGTCTCAAAAAGCTGAAAAGAAGGGCTTGTCCTAGTGGCATGTCCTCATCTCCTTCTCAGTGGTACTTTGCAAGCTACATTGCTCTGGATAAGTATCTTGAAAAATGTGCAGGCCAGTGGGAATTAGCACCACTGCACCAATGGCAGAGATATCCTTTCACTGAAGAAGTTTACATCCTCAATCTACTTTTGGCTTTGTTGTGTGTCCTCTATCATTAATTAACTAATGATCTGATATGAAGTAATTTTATATATCATGGACTATTGATAAAATCAGTGTTCAGTATATTAGCAATTAAGAAACTAAGAGGATGTTAGGAATCCTTATGTTCAATTAAGTACTATGATTTAAATTACTGTCCTCCCATTATCCTCTATTTCAATCTATAAACTGTCCCTTATTGATGATGGATGTGTACAGATGCACTCCTGGAGCAGCTATACCACGTCTTGGAGTATCTGCCAGTGCAGCGGGATGGATCCATGCAAAGGCACTATGTTACGAGCCTCAACAAGCTGGTCAGCCAGACCACAGGCCTCCTTTAGCCTAAATCCCATTGATTTTTTGCAAGATTTAGTTTGTCCTTAGATCACCATAGCTTTGTAAGCACTGGCATGTCTGCTTAGTGGCAGTGCCCATGGCCAAAAACACAGGGAAGCACTCCCAAAATAGGCAGACATGGAGCACAGTCAGAGTCCTGCCGGTGTCCCTGAGTGGTACAGCCCCACGGAGGTGGCCTGAAAACCAGCACAGGACTGCCCTGTGGTGCTCTGTAAATCAGCTAGGTGCATCAATAGCTTTTAGAATATGGCATTAAGGTTTAGGTCCTCAAAGTGTTGTGGCACCTGCCTTTAACTCGTTACAGCATTTCCAGTGACTGGAGCATGGGTGAGCAACTCCCAATTTTTTACTGGAGTTGGACATTACCTCACTTTAAGGATGTGCACTAAAGCACTATCTCAGGTTACTGTCTGAAAGTAAAACTATCAGAGGACTAACCTGTTACTAAAAGGAAAAGGTACCAACTTTGAGTCCTTCTAAGAAAAAAAAAAAAGTAATTTCTGCACAGAAACATTCTGAATTATCACAGAGGAAAGCTTAATGCTATGCTTTGGAGCAATGTAATGAGGTCTCCTCCTGCAACTACTTCTGACACAAATTAAACAGCCTTCCTATCTACCCTGGTAAATAGCATATTCTTTACTGTTTCTACTAAGTGCAGCTATAATATTTATCTCATACTTTCTATTCATCGTGAGATTTGGTTGGATAAATTTTAGCTTCATAATAAACATCCCTCATAGTTAATGGACCAGCAAAGAGCTGCTGAGCTCCAAGCAGCACCAGCAAGGCCAGTGACTCAGGGAATTGCTTGCAGGTGCAGGTACTTGGCAATGCCCAGAGCTTGCCAAATGAAGGCAGTAATGACTGGCATCAAATGTTTGGCTGGTGTGTTAGTTGGACTGGGCACACTGCAAAGCCATGGCTTGCAGAGCTCCTGCTCACAGCTCAGCAGCGGTTCCACCAGATATCTGCTTGCAATCAGGAGAGGCACCTCATCGCTGTAGTTGTACCACCCAGAAAAGCAGTCTGCGGCACAACGCAGCAGTCTGCTGCACAGCCCAAGGACATAACAGGCATGACTGGGGAAAGTAAGGAAAACCTGCAGCATCATCAGCTCAATACTCCTTAATAACTCTTTGGGTTTTTTCCTTTCCCTGTTTCTTTTCCCCATTTCCTTTAGTTTCCTTTTTTTTTCCTTAATCAAATTAAGAGCACTGGATTGTGTAGCTACATCAGTTTTTAGTCATAAGAAGTTAGAAAACACAAGATACACATGCTCACATTTGTCATTGAGGTGTGAATCTATAATACCAGCCTTCACAGCCATACTTAGCCACAAGAGCAGTCATTTAAGGCAGACCCATGCCATGGTGGCGCAGGCCTTGGTCCTCATAGATCAGCTAACTGCCTTTCATCTATGCATTTTTCAAAGCATAACTGCACATGTGACCAGAACTTCAAGCCTGATAGTCTGCTGTCACAGAGGCTGGATCAGAGCAGCACCAGAGCAGCAGGACTGGACAGGCAGGAGGTGCTGAGCAGAAGACTAAGTAGAGAAGACAAGCACAGAGTGACTGCCAGGCCATACAGCTGGGCTGATCTTGTGCTCTTATGGGGATTTTTAATTTCAGGGCATGATGCCTGATTTGTAGGTAGAATTTGAGCCTTTGGGCTAATTTTACTTAATCTTACAAGATCTCCTGAGAGATTTTTAATGGGAATTCAGAATTAACTGTCCCTACAGCTGCACATCCAAAGATTATTTAAACTTGAATGCCTTCTCAGCCCTTATCACTGAAAATCATGAGCTATTATTTCTACCCTTTTTCCTAAGCCCTTGATTCTTCCTTCAACCCTGTGCTGTTGCAGATATAGTGTCTTCATTTTGAGGCTGTCTCCTCATCTTCCAGCTTCTCAGAGTGGGACTTTCTACAATAAGATGTACTCATGTCATTCTTCCTTTCCTCATTTGTGGGAATTGTCTGCAGTAGCAGTGCTGTTGTGCTCAGAGGCTTCAGCCAAGCTCTAACATATAAAATGGGGACCATAGCTGAAGTCCTGGCAGCCATTGGAGGAGCCCTACCAAGCAGAAGGAAAAAGGCACAGAAAGGTTGAATGACTTACGTAAAGACACATGGAAATAACAAGTCCCCTGTGACCTTGGTTAATGTTCTGCTCTTTGATCTACCTGTCGTCTGGTGACTAGTCCTACCTGGTGCTGCAGAGGGATGGATGCGTGCATTGGGCTGTCCATGCATTTCTTGTATGAGAAGAATGGCATTTGAGTCACACCCCAAAGTAATCTGCACTTGAGCTTGGCACTTGTGCAAATTACCTTGCTGATAACAAACAAAAGTGACTACAAACACCCTATATCAATCTTATACTTTGAGGAGAGTTCCCCCAGGATCTGGTAGGAGTTTTATGTTCTGTGCACATGTGTACTCTCACATATGTGCATGAGAAGTGTTTTACCCCTGATACTTGGCTGTCTCTCATGTGTGACAAAAACTTGCTGTGCCTTTTTTTTGCTAGTTCTGATGCCTCACACTCCACATGCACCTGGCCTGTTTAGTTATTGCACTGAAATGTGCTCTAGTATTAGCTCATTGTTGTTCATATGTACAGAGTAACACCTCTGAACAATCTGGTTCATGACACGTATGTTGGCATGCTTGCATTAAATGACAGCATTTCATACAAGTGCCAAATTAAATCCTGAGTGGATATAAAACAAGATGGCTTTCTACTAACTTGCAGTTTTCAAGTCTTACTTACCTTGTAGTCACAGGATGTGACACTTACCTGCAGAGTCACAGGATGAACTTCACAAGGCTGGCTGGAGTGCTGCTTATTCAGGAATCAGTATGATTTATGCCCTTCTTTATCCTAAGATGACAAGTATCTGTTATAGGACCTGAGCTCCTTTTTGATTAACTCTTAGTGCTGACCTGTCCTACTCATCCAAAGCACAGCTTAATATATGGAATATTATATTTGAAAAATTATTGTTTAAACACCTTAATTATATGTTTTGTCATAAAGTCTCTGCAATAAATTGAAAGGTATAAATAATGGGGAGATTCTCCACAACACACATTAATTTCCTAATATTTTTATCACATGTAATGCAAAGTACCATTACCGGTTACTTCATCATCGTCATTAACACTGAGAATTAAAAGTAACTGATATATAAAATGTTATTATACAATATCTGCATTTCCTTCTCGTATCTTAATCTCCATTACCACAAATACTGTATTCCCTTCTACCAGCACCCACCAGTGAAATTTGCAGTGACTGCTTTGTGACAGGTTCTTGTGTAGTATGCAACAAGGTCTGGCCCCATCTAGGAGGGATGCCGATGGTATAACTTGCACTCTTATGAGGCTCTAAAGAGCACTGGGGTGGTGCTGCTGCTGTTACAATAAGTGAGACTGCTGTTGACATGGCTTTCCATGAGTTCTTATGACTTACAAAAAATTATGTTGAACAGCCAATTATGTTATATTACCAGTGACTACGAAACAAGGATCTAATCTGAATCTCATTGATGATAATGAACATTTTTACATTTACTTCAAAAGGTGCTGCTGGATCAAGCAGCAAATTATTTTCCTCCAGGGTATTTAAATTTTGATTATGTCCTGCAAAACTAGAATCTCTCAGCTCTAATGAGCAGTGCATAACTCTTGCCCTGTTACAAGGAAAACACAGAGGGTGACATTGATGAAACAAGGTGGATCTTTCCTTCTGCCAGCTATTTGACAGTTGAGACAAATTGTCTTCTGCTATAAGGTCCTACTAGAGACTGGGTTGCTGGTACGGATGGCAGGGTCAGAGGTATAAACTTTCAGAGCTTCAAAAACACCCCAACCACAAGGTGTTTCTATAAAGCACATATTTCTGGCCTACTTGAATCCAGCTGTGTGACTTTCAGGTCAGGAAGAGGAATTACAATACAATCTTCACTAACTTTTGATTCTCCACAAAAGGTCTTAACAAAATTGGATGAGTTTTATATGAATATGTTAGCAGGGTGTAGAATAACTCTTTGCTTGCCTTCTTCTCACTGAACTGGTAGGTAGCCTTTCTAGTGTGAATAGAGGCCTTTTTTTTTTTGTAATGAAAGACTTATGAAAATATAATAAATGAATGGGAAGAGAAGCACAGCAAGTTCTGCATCTCTACATTGATCTTTTATTTTTAGTAAATCACATGTAATCACAACACAAAATCCTTGAAATATGATGTGACAAAAATAATCAGAAATCAAACTCAACATGAATATTAAAGGCATCAGCTCACAAAGAAAAGCAAGAATGCATTTTAGATGGTCTAGTTAGCATATTGCAATCTATTTAGCAATGTGTTTAGCCTACACTGCATCTGGTGCAGTGCTGTGGTCAGTATTAGTTTTAAATACATTTATTCACCTGCTTTATACTTCAGATGTGCCAGGTGCTGCCAGATGTGTTAAGCCATTTCCTCAGACTGAATCCAGGGTTTAGCATCTACCTGCCTGTGACAGCAGCTCCTGCAATGCTTACCCCAGGTAAGGGCAGAGGAGACACATGTTAGGAGGGCAGTTCAACATCCACTGTGAACACGTGAAGCAAAAATTAATTATAGCATATACTGTATGTGATAGAAATGAGTTACTGCCTAATTATGTCTCCTGTTTCCATTCAGATGAATTAACGTTTGTTGTGAGCCTTGGGAAACCAGACACACTTTAAAGTTGTAATGAGTGCTATCATTATTGCCTTTGATAGTCATTGAAGTATAATTATCTGATAGTCTATTTAAAAAAAAATCAAAACTTGTTATATATGAGTTCTGAGCTGGCAAATTACAGAACAGTCACCTCAGGAGCTCAGCTGTTGAGCTATTTTCTGTAGTGGCACTGCCATCTCCTGGAAAAACATAAGTTGTGCTTCCTAATTTTTCACCTTGAAAGAAACTTTTCAAGAACAAGAGGTTAAGTATAAAAGCCAATAACCAATTTAAGGCATTCAAACTTGCTGAGATATACCTAGTTTCAATGGCAGAAATGGCTGCATGACTCTTTTATTAAAGGATTTTGCTGAGGAACAAGAATGTATGTGATATTTGGAGTGTTGTGGGCTACTCCTATCAAAAGGAGATGGTGAGGACAGCTTGGTGCTCCAGTGCTTTGTTGCTCCTTTACAAAACATAAGTTCCCTAAATACATCATGAACTGCCCAAGAAGTGATGCAATATTACTTTACTTAATGCCCCCAGCAGTTAGTAACCCAGAAACAGATACTCTGAGATTATGAAAATTTAGCAGTAAACAGGTTTATACTGTAGTCTTCATCTGAAAGGAGATGGCACTGTATCTTGTTGTTACCACCCTGTGGTAACTAGCATTAGCTATGCTACCAGCTTACTAAGCAGTGGTTCTGGCTGCCACTGTAGGACTTCCCCCAGCTCTGAACACACCTCCTATGTCTAGTGTCAGTTTTGTTACTCAGATGCTACATTTGTCCGTATCCCCAGTTGTATTCTGCCCCAGTGCCAGCTTTTCAACCAATTGGCTTGGACCTCTGGCTGCTATGTGTGACCTTCAGCCTGGGGAGGAACTGTAGTAAGAACCTCTCATCTCTTCCAAGGCTCAGCTTTCCCAGACTGGGTCCAAAACCAGCTGGAGGATGAAGCTGTGGCTCTGCCCACAACGGAAAGGGACTGTTCTCCCTGCCTCAGCTCCCTCTTGCAGAAATAGGGGGAGATTGGCACCCACGTCTCACACGGGACTGCCCTTCCCCAGGAGACAGACACATGAAGCATGTAGCTGCTCAGCAGTGGTATCTCACAAGCAGGGCTGACTCCAGGCCCAGCTTCTTCACGCATACCTTTTCCGTTTGCACAGTGACAGGGCTGGGGGAAACCTGCTCTTGTTGCAGCAAAACAGCTTCTTACTGCTTCTCCAAATTACGGAATTGCATTCAACTACAAAAGATAAAATCCTTCCTCACTGGCACTTATCAGGTAACCTGTAAGACCATGCATTTTATACCCTACCCAACCCTCCAAATTAAAATACATTTCTAATTCCTTAAAATTTGTCAGGCCTTGTTTTCAGGGTATTTTCGTATTTCCAGTTAACAACCATGGATATTTTTACCCAAATTCCTCTTACAATTACTGTCTCTCTGCTGTGGAGTTGCTACGCCTGATCTATCCACACATTACTATCCACAGTCTCTGTAATGGCAACCCATTAGTCCCACACCTGCCTCAGCTGGTCCCATTCCTACCTCTACAGTGTTGGAATATGGGTATGCTGGCTGCTCGGTCAGCCATTCACACACAGCTCCAGGTGAACAGTTCCCCCTCCCATCACGCTCCGTATGCTGCAGGGATGCTGGCCTCGTAGACATCCAGAAATTTCACAGCCTTTCACTAATACTCTGGATTCAAATATTTTTTTTTAATTCCTGTGATGCATGCAAGATATCAAAGCTGCTGCAAAAGAAGTCACTAGCACTCAGTTGCCCAGCCTGTGCATTTCTTACCGTGCATAATATCAAGTTGCATTCTGAAATAATCCTGTGGATAGTAGGACTGTGGAAGGTGGCACCCATTTTGACTGTGGTCAAAGCAAGAGTTCTTGTTGCTCTGTTGAGGATTTTCTTCTTATTATTCCTAATCTCCTCTGCAAGATTTTTATATCACTCCTTGTTATAGACTTGCTAAAGTTTCTGTAACTGCAGGCTGTGCTTCCTTTTTAAAATTATGAAATAGCACCAGTACTTTATTTTCTTTTAAATAAATTCCATGTAACCAGTTGATACTGGTATCAGTTCCTAAGAGGACTGTTTTCCCAACCTAGAAGAAAGTTACAAGTTTTCTAGAAAAGAAAACATTTCCTGTAGTATTGTAGGATACGCGCACGCCAGGTTCATTATTTGGCAGTCTCTTCCTGCAAGTGTACCACTGAAGGACGAGGAACATTTGTATGTCTGCAAGGAGAAGAGAGCCAACAGACTTTGTTCCTTCCCTGAACACATTTATTCCCTTCAGCTGCCAATAGTTCTCTCTCATGCTTAGGGCTATGCTTGATATTAGTTTTCCAATAAGCCTATCTGGACAGAACATCAGCAATGCAGAATTTTTACCCAAGGCAGATTGAATAACCGAATTGTTTGTTTTCCTAAGCATTCAGATGGGCATCTACCAAGATTCCTCAGTCACAGAGTACTGCAAGAAGCATAGTTTGAATTGGCCTCATAAATAGGGACGGGTATTCTACAATACTTAAAATTATTTCTGAAGAGCTCAGATTTTTCAAGCTGGCCTTTATCATCCCAGCTTCTCTGTACTGAGTAGCCAATAGTGACCCCAAAGCAAAATCACTAACTAGAAGGATCTTCAGCTCTGAAAATATGAGAGTTCATGCATCTGACCATTACAACACTCCCTTTTTCTCACCTCCTACATTTCTGAAGTACTGCCAAACCTACAAATGCCCCTGTTGGATGGTTCAGTGTCACCTTCATGCTTAATTTCTATTTGGAAGCTTTAAACTTAATGAAGGCTAACAGATGATTTGATCAATTTGATAGATGGACCACTCAGTGGGTAAAGAACTGGCTGGATGGCCGCACACAAAGAGTTGTGGTCAATGGCTCAATGTCCAGCTGGAGACCAGTAATGAGTGGTGTCCCTCAGGGACAGGTGCTTGGACCGGTCTTGTTCAACATCTTCGTCGCTGACATGGACAGTGGGATTGAGTGCGCCCTCAGCAAGTTTGCCGATGACACCAAGCTGTGTGGTTCGGTTGATACGCTGGAGGGAAGGAATGCCATCCAGAGGGACCTTGACACACTTGTGAGGTGGGCTGATGCCAACCTTATGAAGTTTAACCATGCCAAATGCAAGGTCCTACACCTGGGTTGGAGCAATCCCAGGCACAGCTACAGGTTGGGCAGAGAAGAGATTCAGAGCAGCCCTGCGGAGAAGGACTTGGGGGTGTTGGTAGATGAGAAAATGAACATGAGCCGGCTTCAGTGTGCGCTCGCAGCCCAGAAAGCCAACCGTATCCTGGGCTGCATCAAAAGGAGCGTGACCAGCAGGTCAAAGGAGGTGATCCTGCCCCTCTACTCTGCTCTTGTGAGACCTCACTTGGAGTATTGTGTGCAGTTCTGGTGTTCTCAGCATAAAAAGGACATGGAACTGTTGGAACAAGTCCAGAGGAGGGCCACGAGGATGATCAGGGAGCACCTCCCATATGAAGACAGGCTGAGGAACTTGGGGCTGTTCAGCCTGGAGAAGAGAAGGCTGTGTGGAGACCTCATAGCAGCCTTCCAGTATCTGAAGGGGGCCTATAGGGATGCTGGGGAGGGACTCTTCATTAGGGACTATAGTGACAGGACAAGGGGTAATGGGTTCAAACTTAAATAGGGGAAGTTTAGATTGGATATAAGGAAGAAGTTCTTTATTCTAAGGGTGCTGAGGCACTGGAATGGGTTGCCCAGGGAAGCTGTGAATGCTCCATCCCTGGTGCTGTTCAAGGCCAGGTTGGAGGGAGCCTTGGGTGAGATGGTTTAGTGTGAGGTGTCCCTGCCCCTGGCAGGGGGGTTGGAACTAGATGATCTTAAGGTCCTTTCCAACCCTAACTATTCTATGATTCCATGTTTATTTCTTGATCCAATGTTTCAGGTTACACAAAGATATCACTTTGGTAAAGCAAATTGATGGGAAAGGCCATACTTTTCAATATTCTCAGCATCAAATATTTTCACACGGCAAATATTTTTAATAAGCTGAAGACTACAGTTCAAGACCACCTGAACTTCTCAGATGAAGCTTGAGGCTTGCCTTGGCACTTCTGGTGTTGTTTTGAACTTATGCACTCATTTTATGCTCAACTTTCCCTGGTAACTGTTTTTAATTGAAATACTTCTTCTAATCAGTGCTAATTTCACTCCAAAATTAATGATTTTTTTTTTTCTCAGTACATCAATAGCTGTTTAAGAAGCCTCTTTTGTATCAAATGTATATATACAGGTTGGTGCTGAAACATATCATTTCAATCATTACATCATCTGCATCCTCCTTTTCCTCATTTCTTCTACATCATGCTCAACAGAACTAGATGCATATTTATTCATCAAAAAGTAATATAATAATACAACCAGTTCTCTTTGTTCATCAGCTGATTGCTTGCTGGAGGAGGCTACAAGAGGGCTGAGCTCAGCAGAAACTCTCTGGGCACAAATCACAGCTTCCTATGCAAACTGTAAGGCTGGTGCTTCGGTCTATCAGCTCAGACTTCCCAGGTGCAGCAGTTGGGCAGATGTGAGGGGCACAGGAAGCATTTACAGAGGCAGGAGCACGGATTTTCTACTGGACATTGTCACAGACATCCTGCAAGTGGGTCTTGCTATAGCAGATACCATGCTGTGGGGCTGAAACTCAGAAGACTCTTCTGGCAATTTCATGAATCACCAACTGGCACTGACTTCAGTTCAGGGCAGGTACCTCAGAAACCAAGGGGAGGGGGGTGATTTGGCACAGTCAACACAATCTTGGGTGGGTTTTTTAGCAATCACTCTGTAGATGTAGATAATTATCCTTCTTAGTAAACAATGTTTAGTTCCTCTACTAAATATCTCTCATTGACTTTAGTCAATGTGAAAACACGCTTCCAGTAATGCCTTTTGCTAGAAGCAAAGACCATGAAAGGTGCAGCAGCTTTATAAAAGATCTGCCTCCACATATTTCAACCTGAAGCCATGTTCTCCAGGTTATGATATAAGTTGGGCTCCCATTAGTTCAGCCTGATGGCTGGATCAAACAGCATGTCAAGGGCTCACACCAATCCAATGACAAAGTGTCTTTGCAGACAGTGCCATCTCTGTAACATCATCAGGTATGGGTCAGTCATATTTGCTCACAGGAATTTCCTTTTCTGTTTGTTTTTCCAGATTTTCATTTGTTGAGCTCATCAGGGAAGCTCTTCCCCAGTTTTGAACTGTTTCACAATGACAGTTCAAATCACACACTTTACCACGGACTTTAATTTCTTTCTCAAGATAGTTTTTTTTTCCTTTTTTTCTTACTTCTTTCAACCCAGCCTTCAGCTGGGCTTCTGCATCTTTAGAGATCCAGAGAGCAAAACTTTATGAACCCCACCTGGCTTCTAAGGCTGGTATTCTCTTTTGCTCTTCCTGAATGAATTGTTGCTCTCCACAGACAGGGGTTTGTGTTGCTTCTCAGTTGGTGGCGTTCATCTGGCTCAATATTCACATTTACAGGGTGCCTATCAAACTCGGGGCAAGGCACCCCCAGCACCTTTTATTGTCAAGAAATAAAAATATAGTGTGATCTATCACAATTGAAAGTAGACCTCCGCCTATGATCAGGTCAATCACACCTTAAAATATCAATTTCTCACCAATAAATCAAACACGTCTTGCAACATAAATGTGTACATCACAGGTGTCTGACGCTAGCAACATGAATCCACTTCTCCAGTCTCATTCTTACACAACTCTCAGCTTTTCCACTGCCTTGTTCTACTTGGCTTCTCACAGTAAAGGATGCACTCTATACCTGGCAATGTGGACTCAAAATAGCTTTCAGCTTTTGAACAGTGACAGTCCTGCCAGTCACACTGTGCAAGTAAATGCCTTTAGAGGACACACTACAAATGCTGATCCCAGGATCAGTACCCAGGAGGTAATCCAAATGACCTCTGTGTTGGAGTTCTGTCGAGTTCAGTGGGAATTGCCATGCACCCTAAGCATGCTGGGGTCCATCCAGGTGCACCTTCTGGAGACAGTGGAGCTCATCATACATGGGAATGAGCCTACAGCCACCAACAGAGGCTGGCTTTCTGAGGCTGGCAACTTCCCCCAGAATCTTCTTTAAGGGAAGTTTTGCATCATAGTCAGCACAATAAACACTCACTAAACTATATGTACTTGAGCCACAAAGAAATCGATTCAGGATGAAGAAATTTTATTTCTAAGTGAAGTGAAAGTTTTGCCTGGTCATGGATAAAATTATATTTTAACTGGCCCTATAGGTGGTTGGCATGTAGTAAAGAGGCCATGTTCTCTGGTTCCTACTGTATTAAGTGCATCCTCTAGCTGAAAAAAAACAGTGATTATCAGAAAGTCAATTGTCATTCTGCCTCTTTAGAAAAATTCCTATTAAAGATAAAGCCAATTTTAATTAGATTAAGTATCCAATTACTGTAATTACATTTAAAAAAAATTCACATCATGAGGATGACCCTTTTAAAAAGGGTTACAAGAATAATTAGTGTATTCATATTAACCAAAATGTATTGGATAATATTTATACCCAGAAGGCAAAGTACATTACACATATTTCACCTTTGGGGAAAGCTTGCAAATGTTTTGGCAGTAGTATGAATATTTATAGGGAAGAGCGTGCTTTAGCAAGATTATATGAGAAAGCATTTACATGCTCACAAATTTTTACCCAAGGGTAAAGTATACATAAAATGTAGTGCAGAGATTATGGATATGCAAAGTGCAAGTTAAGCAGGGAATTTATATCAGTTTGTTTAATTAATTGGAACAGAATACTACTTCCTTTATTTTATTTATTTTTTCTTTTTGTGACAGAACAGCCCACAGAATTCAAGTCTGAGCTTTCTTTCTGCTGATCAATGACAGCAAGAAAAATGCAGAGAAAAGGTCTTCCCTCTGCAAGGCATCACTTTGTCCATAGGTTATACCATCCCCTTTCTTGTATTCCTGATCACACTGTGTAAGCAATCCCATCTGTTACCTGATGTTACCTTATCAACTCACCACGGAGTTGGCAAACACACAGGCAGCCTCTAGTCAACACTGCTCATTTAGGGGCAAAGCCTCCAATTCTCAGTGTGGGAAAGATTTGAAGATATGCCAAATAGGTTTGCTCATGCACAGAAGACAAGAAACCACATCCTTGTTCCAGGCTACCCACAGAAGGCACAGAGGATGTGACCCATTTTTAGTGCTTAGGTATAGCACTGGCTTAGCATACTGCAAGGATGATGGCTGTGCAAGCTCTTGTGCTGTGCACTACATCCTCACTGCACAAGATACCACATATACAATGAGTACAACACCCCACAGAGATCTTACTAGCAAACACTGGCAGTGCAGCCTAATCATTGATTTTTGTCTGCTCTGCAGCTAATTAACAGATTTGGGAATTACCAAGACATTACATTGTTCCTGAAAAAAACCTCTCTGGCTTCCTATGGATGTTTGCATTTACCTAATACTGCAGCCCTTGGCCCTTTACTACTAAAATAATCTGCAATGAGAAGTATGCTTGCAGCATACATGTAGGCACCCTCCTAAGTTAGGTGAGGGAAGCTGTGCTGGCACAGCTTTTGGCAAGACCTAGACAGATGAGAAGGCTCTTGAGATATTTGTTAATTTGATTAAGTTAAGACATTTGTTCCTAATTTTTATATTTATATCAAAGATTATTCATTTTTATAGCAATTTATATGTGGCCAGTCAAGAATGAAGAGACAAAGAAAAAACAGACAACAAGATAGGCCTTGAAATTAATGATTTCAAGTTCTTTCACATTAATTTTCTTTTCACTGAATTGTCAGCAATACATCGGAGATACTCAAGGCCCACCTGGACATGTTCCTGTGTGATGTACTCTAGGTTACCCTGCTCTTGCAGGGGGGCTGGACTAGATGATCTTTTGAGGTCCCTTCCAACCCTTGGGATTCTGTGATTCTGTGATTCGTGCCTTTCCTGTTTTTCAGCATTGTTGAATATTGTTCTACATAATCTATAGTTTGGCATTCATTAGGCCATAGACTGTGGTTTGTGAAGATCTTTACCCACACATGTGGAGAAGGCTCTAGCTTCTGAAGACAACACTTCCCTTATGAAAGGAAAAAGTTACAGTAAGTTGCAAATATTTGTAAAAATGGATGGTTGATTCCGTGCCAATATTGCCAGTGTAGACAGTGGCATGAACATGTACAATTTCCTCATATCACACTATAATTTTCCTGGGTTTTGAGCTTTCTTGCAAAGAACACCCTTAATTAAAAATTAATTCAAAAAACTCAAACATAAAAGAAAAAAAAAGTCTGATTCATACTGGGTAAATTCTTTAAAAACTTTTGTCAACATTTGTCCAATGAGAAGGAGAAACTAGGAAAGTTGGTAAGCACAGGACAGTAGAGAGGCAAGTAAGTGGGAGAATATCACTTCCTGAAATTAATTTCTAATGTTCCTTTACAGAAGTTCAAAATAAAACCCTCTGAAGGAGATTGCTATCGATACCTGCTGAATAGCTATTATACTCCCTGGAAGGTATTTTGCTAGGTGTTTTTTCTGAATACTAGCAGGGCTGTACTTAAATCAGTTTTGAAACATAAACAATGTATCTATGAATACCAGCACTTATGAGGTATGAGGTCATCATTCTATGAAAACATCTCTTTCCACATAATGGCAAACACAATTCAAAGCAATCTAAATGCAGCAAAACCCTCTTCATGAGGCTGGCCTTTTGAGGCCTGTCCCAGCAATCAGCACATCTGTAGTACTCAGACTGTGGTCTGAAAACACATATTCAGATCAGAATATGTTTATGGTATTTTCTATTTCTCTTTACAGAACTTAAAATCATCTAAAACATTATCGTGATCTCCTTTGTTAGGATGCTGTTTTAAATGGTTGTTTTGTATTATTAGAAAAGGGTTCTGCAGCAAGCGTTCAGCTTGCTCCTCTTACAGAAGGATTTCACTTGTGACTTCCACAGACAAAGGACTGGGCCTGTCCTTTTTGCGAAGTTCAAGACCCGTACCCTAGGCTTCCCCTACAGGAGTTCTGTATTTGGCTGTAGAAGAAAAATACGTTTTTTCAAGTCCTCCTGTCTGTTTAAACATAGCTCTTGATTATTGAAGGCTTCACAAAGAGAAATCACACCTATGCAGTCTCTACGTATAAACCCAGTATTAAATTCCTTGATTTGGCTTTGAGCTGTTGTAGGCTCCTTGAGTGGCTATGGACCAACTGCCATGCAGGGACCAGAAAGCTGGTGGTTCCACATGAAATGCTAGTTGTAGAGCACCTGTCTTCCCATTCTCCTTGGCTTTGAATGATGTGAAGAAAAACACTGATAAAACTGCCATAAGCATTTATGTTTTCCTTCTGGTGACCTTCTTAGGAGCCAGGTAAGAGTAGAAAGGAACAATCTAATTCATCCAAACCCAATCACCTAGGAAGCATTTTGATTAGGCTGCCTTGATGACACCACAACACTTACAATGGTGAAACCACCCTCTGACAGCTGTAGCTAACGCCTAAAAAGGCTCAGGTGATACTGCTGCTCTTCCAGCTGCTGGTGATCCTGCGTATCTCCAGAGTTACAATGGAAGAGAAGTGATTCCCAGGAGTGCTGTGCCAAGCCAGTGGTGCTCTCCTGGTGGTCGTGGAAGGTTGTTTGCATTTGGCTTAAGGATTGATGCTTTGGGTAACTTCAGTTATCAGATGCTGAGGATGACTGTTTGAAGCAACTGCAAAATCTCACCACTACTATGCTATAACTCTTTTCTTTCTCCATGAAGAGACAAAAGCTGCCCCTGGTTAAGTACATCATTGCCACAGAACAATGTATTTTTCATGAGAGATCGAGTGAATTATTTGTTGGTAGAGGACTGATGACACATTTCTGATCAGGGCAACAATGGTCCTTTCGATGCCTTTACACACTAACTTTGCCACTGCCAGCATCAAGAACTGCTGGCCAGTTTAGAAGAGACACAGACACTGAAATGATAGTTCCCCCAATTCCTGTTTCTAGGACCAAAGCAGGGACTCCCAGAAATCCTACTGTGAGTTGCCTGAGCTCTGGTGAATGAGTGATGGGTGATGGAGCTGCAGAAGGAGACAGTCCGTCAGGTTAGTCTGGTAATGGCTGGCAGGACGTGGCCAAGGACTGCCATCTCCCTGTGGCTGAGGTGCTCAGCAGGAAAAATTTCTGGAGTCATCCGCCCAGTTCCAGCTGTTCAGACAGTAGCTATCTCTTTTGTAGTAATTTAAGAGTCTGGTATTCAGCTACTGCAATGGTCTGCAGCATCAGTCAAAGCAATTCTGCTCTCAGCTCAAGACTAATTAAGGGTAGCTCTTGCGTAAAGTGAGTTAAATTCAGTAGTCACAGCCCAGACCCCACAGAAAATAGTCTAATTCAACTACAGTAATACAGTGTAATATAAATATAATGGAAATACAAAACCATATAATTTAATTTGACATGACTGGCAGTTTTTTTGCTTAAGTCGGTGAAAATGAACAAGTACAAACACTGAACTTCCCTCTTTACTGCCATCTTTTATTGTTAGTACAGCAAGAAGGTGGTTTCAGGATGACTTTATGCAGCTGCAAGCTAACCAAACACACTGACAATATGCAAATTTCAAACTCTTCTAAAAATGTATGCACATTTACAATTTTGAAATTTCTTAGTTGCAGTAAATTGAATTAATTTTAAACATGGTCTGAACTTTTCTACACCTGTCCCATGTGCTCAAAGGAGGGAAACAATTCCACACGGACCTCAACCAGCTCTTTGAGCCAAGCTCTTCCATGCCCCTTCAAGTACTGCTGCCCTCCCAGCATCAGTTCTACCCCAGGTAAGGCTCTTCTGGGTGCTTCTCAGGCTGTGGAAAGCACACTAACCACACTGCTGGTACCGGTATCAGCTCACAGCGCACCAGCAACGACGGTTTCCAGTACCCAGGGCTGTGTCCTGCCACCACTGCCACTAGTACAGACAGCACCAAAACCCCTTCACAGGCAACAAGAAACTGTTCACGCGTGTATTTTTTTTATCTTCCCTCAGTAAGCGTTTGCAGTGCTATAGCCAAAGCAGGGGACTGAGTATGGAAAACGGAGGGATTAAGAAGGGACGCAAATGCCCCCTCCAGCCCTTGCCTGATTTGAGGTTGAAGGCCGTTTCTCTACGTGCCTACGGGAAGAACAGACCATGACCTGGGCTTCCCACTGCGCAACCCCAGCCCCGCAGGGCAGACGAGTCTGCCTCAGCGACACACCCCCCCTTGCCTCTATCAGGCTCCCGCCCGGCCTCGGCCGCAGGGCGCATGCGCGCATCTGCGCGTAAACTGTAGGGGATCTCAGGGCCGGGTAACGGCTCGGCGGCCGTGTCCAGCTATGGCGTACTCGACGTGCTGCAGGGTGGCCGTGGTCTCCTGTCTGGTGCTCTGCGTGTCTCTGCTCCTGCCGCGGACCTTCTTGTCTCGGGGCGGCGGGCGGCAGGAGCCCGGGGCTGCGCCGCTCGCAGCGTCCGCGCCGTCCGAGGGTAAGAGGCCGCGGCGGGCCCCGCTGGTGGCGGCGGCTCCGCGGAGGAGAGGGCAGGTCGCTCTCCGCTGCCAGCCCTGGTCTCCCGCCTCGGTGCGCAGAGGTCCGTGTTTCGGCGGCCGCACGAGGGCTCAGCGGAGAGTTTGGGGCTCGGCAGCGGCGGGCGTCGGTGCTGCGCTGGGCCCGGCCCGTGAGGACCCCGCTGACGGGGTTGCTGGTGCCGGCGGCCAGGCTGGTGCGAGCGGGCCCCGGCTGCACGGAGCGTCTGGAGGGTGCGCTGCCGCCTGGTACGGAAACGTAGCGTAGTGCATCCTTCCCGTGAGTGTTACCTGTGACACTCTCGTGCTGTCCTTAATGATGTGTGGCATGACAGAGATTGAATTCACTGCTCTGTGATTTACCTTTTGCTTTTCCATACAAAAAAAAAAAAAGTTTAAAAATTTTCCAAATTTCACTTTCTTTTGTATAAGTGAGGTACTAAAGCTACTGGAAAGACACATACCACTTTTCTGTTTATTTTTTTCCCATTGTGATACATCACTTTTTATTTGAATGCTTCATTACTTTGTTATTTTCTGTACAGAATGCTTTTGTTGTTGCACATGAAATAAAAGTTCATTTGAATTGTCTTCATTGTTTAGTTTCCTACTCTGGTATTTTAAACTTGGCTTTCATGCACCATAATGTATGTGCACATTTAGAGTCAGGTCCTGTCCATGTTGTCCCTCAACCTATGTCCTTGCCTTGCCTCCCACTGCATGTTTCCTTTTAAGTTCTGGAGGAATGGATTCATACATGCATGTGCCATTCTCTTTATGCCCGTTGCCTTTTGCTGGAGGTTTTTCTCCCCAGGGCACTTCACAGAAGTAGCTAGTATCATAGCCCCATGTCTGGCAGCAAACCAAAGGTGAGTCTGGTGGAAGTACAGAAAACTTCTGGGTGGCACTGAATGCTGTCCCACAGGGATGCCTGTTAGTGACTTCATCTTCTGCAACACCCTGGTACTGATGTGACTGTACCATTCTGCAACATTGTTGTCATTTGTCCAGGATTTTTTAAGGACTTTAGGTTGAAGTTTCTGCTGAAACAGTGTTACATTGAACCGAAATCTGTGTCTTGCCTTCTGTAGCTAGTCTCCCATGGTGGTTTGTATTCTTGGTCTTTTAAGAGTGTCGGTATAGGTTTATCATCACTGTAGATCTACAGGTCTGTAGTTTTGTTGCAGAATCTCTGAACACCAAAGTCCTGAATGGTAGCTGATGGTTCTTTTGGCAGAACTTCAAGAGCAGTTACCATGAGGGCCCGCAGAGGCTCAGAAGTCAGCACAGAGGTTCTGTAAGGACATTGGAGACACCTGCCTGAAGCAGGGATGGGAGCAGATGCTCTGCGAGCTGGTACCTGTCTCCATTAACATCTGACCCGTGTAGCTCCTGACTGATTCCACAGTGATACCAGATGGTGGGGTTTGACAAACCATTTTCCTGTAGCAGTGAAGTCTTAGGCAGTTGTGGTTAATGTTGTGGGGCTTCTTTCTTTGGACTGGATTGGTCTGACAGAAAAAAAAGAGCTTTTAAAAAAACAAACCAGAAGAAAAATCTTGCTCCCAACTTGTTTTCAGTCACAGTTGTATGATGAACAATGTTCATACCTGCTATAGCATGGCCTGCTTTAAGCTGTGCTGTCATAAGCTGACTAATCACAGCCACCGTTAAATGCTTAACATAAATACTATTTCCATCATAAACATGTAGTCTAAATACTCTCTCCATCATCCTGCAGGAAATAACAGTTCAGCATGGGTTAGCGTGTGCCTGGCGCAGAGTGAATGCTTGGCATGCACCTCTTGTAGCCTAGCACCTGCCTTTGGCTGAGAATGCAATACCTCACCTCAGCTTATCCATTTCAGGTGAGAATTTATAGTCCATATTTTCAATTTGATAGCAAGAATTTCATTACACCTGCTCTGTAGACCAAACTTTATTTCACCTGAAGTTATTTTTTTATTGGAAGCATAAATCTTGATTGAACAGTTCAGTTCACATCTCTGTCATTAGTTTTGCTCTTCGGTGAACTGGTAACTGCAGTTACCTGGCAAAAGTTTCAGGGACTTGAAGTAATCATTTCATTCTTGAAGTTAATGAAGTGCTTATTGTAGTCGTGGGGGCAAAATGCCTCTGAATAAAACATTCTTAAAGTTTACTACCTTTTGTTAAAACTCAGTGTTAACAAGAAGGCTTTTTATTTAAACAGGGTTTAAGCATGGAAATGTTGCTTCCTGTAGTAAAGCCATTTTCAGAAGTCCCCTAGGAAAATTCTGAACATGGCTTCTATATTAGTAGAGGTTAGTATGATCTTTCAGACAGAAAGGTTGTTCTTTATCACAGTAATAGTTTCATGTATAGAGAACAGAATCGTAGAATAGTCAGGGTTGGAAAGGACCTTAAGATCATCTAGTTCCATCCCCCTGCCATGGGCAGGGACACCTCACACTAAACCATCTCACTCAAGGCTTTGTCCAACCTGGCCTTGAATACCACCAGGGACGGAGCATTCACAACTTCCTTGCTCAACTCATTCCAGCGCCTCACCACCCTTACAGTAAAGAACTTCCTCATTATATCCAATCTAAACTTCACCTGTTTAAGTTTTAACCTGTTACCCCTTGTCCTATCACTACAGTCCCTAATGAAGAGTCCATCCCCACCATCCTTATAGGCCTTGAGATAACTTATTTAAAGAGCTCATTGTGAATGTATCACATTTCTGGTTTACTTCATGGGCAGGCATTAGAATTTTTTTTTTTAATCTTTTGGAAACGAGGAAGAAATTGCTACTAGCAATTTCAAAAGTACCTTTAAGTTTACTGTTCACAAATATTTGCCATGCATTTTGTAAAGCTACTCTCTGAGATGGTAATTTAAGAAAAGCCTTTCAGCTCCATGACAACGGGTGTTTAGTCTCTCTGTATTCTTATGAACAATCAAGTGGCATCAGCTTTACTAGAAAAATACATGACTGTTCAGGTAATGCATCTGTCCAGCTTGGGTTTGTGCAATGCATGTATCAGTGGCCTGCAGCTGTCCTTAGGAAAATTAAGGTGTTTGTTTCCATTTGGGGTATTTTTTGTGTTTTCCTTTTTAAACTCCACCTGCGATATTTAATAGAAAATGTTGAAGCATTTCACTGTGTCCATTAAAAACACTAATGCGGTGGTTTACAGTTAGGATTTCAAGTCTATCATTCCTTCTAACCTTTTTTTTTGTGTAGGTTTCTAAAGTTGTGTTGTTGGAAGCACAGCTAGAGCTATTCTGTAAATGTCAGTAAAAGAACAAGAACTAAATGAACGCATACTGTTTGTCCATTTTATCTTGATGTTAGACTGTCTGCCAGAGTGAAAAGTATTTATAAAAAGATTTAGAAGAGAAAAATATAAATGACTACATGTGTAGAAACTCTAAAACATGGGTCTCATGATAGTGTATAACACTGAAATAGTGGCCTCAACAATAAACCGAACATGAACTTGTAGTGTTATATAAAGGATTAGTTACTTGGGCTTTCTGTGGGCAGATGAGTTGGGGAAATTACAGGGTGTTAAAGAATAGCAGCAGAAATGATATAGTGGCTTGAAAGAGGATTTAAATTAAATGTCAAGAAAACAGTTTCTGTATATATTAGTCTAAGCTATTATACCAAACATGGAGGTTATGCAAGAAAACCTAGGATGACACTTTCAGCCAAAAGAAGATGAAGTTACTTTATCATGGAGTCCATGGGATTTCCTGTGTGTTGTCACTTGCAGCTTTAGAACCCTTTGGCCAATTCATCTTGTTAGTCAGAGGGTGAAAAAATAAATGTTTTATGAAAATACACTGCTGAGAGGGGCTAAAGATTGATTCGAGTGTCCTGAGATGCAGATTTCAGTATGAATGCCTCTTTATTGGCATCTACCAGAGAGGGAGGTTTTGCATAGCCTACTCAGGAAAAGCTTTGCTTAGAGCACATATCTTCTTCAAATATCAAGTCAAACAGAGCAGGGGAGAAAAATGTACAAAACTCTGAGTTCTGGTTCTTACAGAAGCATATTTCATTGCTGATCCCTGCGACTGTCTGAAAAAATGCTGCTTTTCTTTTTCAGTCACTACGATGAACATTTTACCAGGCAAATGTAAATGTCAGCTAATGTAAATAAGCATCCCTAAATGTGGGAGTCCAAGTACAGTTTGAAGATAGGTTTGAGAACTGGAATTTGCATTGCTGAGGCAGGAGGATAGTTCTGTATCCCACTGTCACATGATTTTTTTTTTGTTAAAGCTTTTGCAAAACATCTAGCTGGGTTTGTTCTTGGCTGTTTGCTCTTGGGCTGTGTTTTTTGGTTGGTTGGTTTTGCATGCACAGCAAGGAAAAGTAAATGTCTTACTTGGAAACAAACACACTTAATCTTAGCATTTCCAAACCAAAGTGGTATAATCGTGGTTTTGGAATGGAAACAAATTAAAAAAGCAGAGCGCCTAATACAGAGAATAGCCAGAACTGTGGGTGCTGTCCCCCATAGTTGAGATTTGAGGAGCAATGAGAACAGCGTCCTTTGCTGTCAGCTTGGAAGAATCACATGCACTTCTCAGACTGCCATTTCCTGTCTCTAACCCCTCTCTGACGCTTCCTGGTGTCTGAAGAACATGCACATTTTATAAATGAAGTAATGTATCATATGTTTCCTGATGAATTGAGTGCAAAGTTAACATAGCAGCAGCCCATATGTACTGTATGTCAAACTTTTATTTTTGTATTATACATGTGTATATGTCTATGTTCCAGCATTTTACAGCTGGTCAGATGTCACAGAAAGATGTATTATCTAGACTAAGAGTGGCTGAACTGTACAATAACTGAAGTCTAAATACCTTTTTAAATAGTCAAGTTGGGCTCAGTAGCAATTCCTAAATCCCATTCAAACAGAACCACAGAACAGCTTTCTTGGAAACCAGATACTTGGATGGTCTGTGTATTATCAGCTTGTTGGCTGTTGTGTGCTATAAATACTTCCTTAAGAGTTGCTTTTTTCAGTTGAGTGTTCTTATTGTTAAGAGATTAAAAACCCCACAGTAATTCTAACATGGTACTGCTATTAAGGACTTTATCTACATGCAGAAATCTACAGTCTCTTAGACAACACAAATGTTAGTTGGGGCATAATTTCATTTTTGGACTTACAGCTATTGAAGGGCCAGGATTAGACAATGCTCTGCTTGCCCTGTAGCTGCTTTGCAAAGTTGGTTTGAAACATTAAACAGACAAATTGTTAAATGTGTTGGGTAAACCTTAGGTAAAAAGATTGCAAAGCCAGGTAGGGTGTATTCAAAACAAGGGCCCAATGTGTGCCCTTCCATGCTCCTGTAGAAGTGTCACTTGATTTTATTGATGTAGAGTATGTTGTTGTCTCCATTTGAAAGTGGTTTGTTTCATTCCTAGAAACGTGTCATCTGGACACATCACCTCCTCGGTTATGGGGTTAGGGTGTTGGGGTTTTTAATAGCACAGGGTGTCTTGTTCATTTGGCAGTGGCATCCAAATCATTACTCATTTCCATCTATATACTGTACACTTGACAGTTTTGTGCATATGTTGCTTTTGAGTCACATGTGCTGCCAATTTCCTTTACAGTTTGCATGGGTTCTTCACAATAAAAAACTATGAAAAATAATATATATTTTAATAAGGAAATCATTATGAAAGTTTTAAAATCAATAGATTTAGAACTAGGAGCCATGAAATTCCCCTTTTAAATTATTTTGATATTGAAATGACTAGTATGTGTCCCTTTGGCCTGATTATCTTTAATTGTATTGAAGGTTTTAAAGCACAAACAAGGCCTTGTGTCTAAATTAGAAAACTATTTCGTTTAAATACAGTTTCACCTTTGTCAATTATTTTCTGTTTTCTTTATTTCTTTTTTTTTTTTAATAACAAATATTTGCATGAGTGTAAGATGTTTTACAAAGGTTTATCTACCCTGCTGTTCCATCCCTGCCTCAGTCATACTGCTCTCTGCACGACATCACACTTATTTTCACAGTGACCTACTGCTACAAGGCATTCCTGCTGGAGCAATGGGACTGTTTTGTAAATAAGATGCTATGCTTTCCATCACAAACCTTGAATAATTCACTAATATTAAAATGTGTGATAAAGCTTCCTCAGAGTTAACCCTGAGCTAATCTGAGAGTGGTTTTGTCAGCGGTGGTATACCTCGATAGTTCCACTAAAGCCTACAGCACTCAAAGAATGTATGCCGTCACTTATAAGGAAATGTGTTTTTAATGGTAGCACTTTACGAATTATTGATATCACTTCCTGATATATATTTACTGTAATTTTCTATGCTCAGGAATTTAGCTTCCTATGATGGTGTTTCCTAGCAAGAGCAAATGTTAATTTAGTTTTCTCTTAGCTTGCTTCTCATAAAAATAGTTGCAGCTGGGTACTCACAGAAGCAAAGTTAGTTATTTTCAGTGCTATTTCAAACCTGCTTTTCATTTTCTTTATGCAAATGCATGCAGGCTGCCCCAGTGCCAGTGAGCAGGCTGCCTGGCTTTCCTGCTGCATGTGCCAGGGTTGGAGAGTTCTGCAGCTGGCATCAAGGGGTGAGCTGCAGCTCAGTGTGGCACTCCCCATCTCTGGTTCTTACATCCAATGCCTCCCACCACCAGACTCTGTGGCAGAGGAGCTGAATAATTCGGTTCAGTCCCGATCAGTGGGAGGGAGTGCAGGTGCAAGTCCAAGCTGGATATGGAGATAGAAAGAAGGATGTCAAGTACATGGAGGAGTAAAATAGCGAATTTCATGGCAAAAGTGTTGAATTCATAACAGCAAGAAAACAGAATAATGTGTGAACTTACATTTATTGAGATTCTAGTGCATTTCAGTTGAATGAAATCATCCACAGCACTGTTTCAGGCTCTCTGGAGTCTTATTGTAGCATCCATGCATTCATGTAAGCTCACTCCCATTTCTTGTCTTTGCTGCTCTCAAGGCTAGAAACTATTTTTTTTTCCTCTCAAATGCTGAAGATAATATGTCCCAAGCTATATTCAATCTCGTACATTGCTTTAGCTAACACCTTTTTAAGCAGAACCATTTGCAGTACTACCAATTTCTTTATCTTTCATAGTTCATTTGTCAAAATCAGGTGAAATACTATTTCTTATGCCTATAGCTGAAAATCTCTACCGGGCAAACACTAGAGTCATGTATCAGGATGTAGGTGGGTAGTACATGTAGTAGTAAATGTATGGGTTTATATATTAACATGCCTTTGTGTAATATTGACAGATCAAGCTCACAATAGAAAACTGATAGATTGCTAGGTTGGTTCTGGCTAGAGAGCCAGAAGTAAGACTTTAGGTTTTCATCCTGTTAGAGATGCTGATTCATAGGGTTCTTTGGACAATTATGTACCTATTAAAATCTATATTTTAATTGCCCTGCCAGCTTTTTCTCTTCTTGAAATCCAGAGAGTAATTGCATATACCTAACTCCTAGTGCTACATATAGTAAGTGACTGAGGGTTGAGTTTACAGACTTCGTACTTACAGTCCAACAAGTTACTTTATTCATCAGTGATGGTACATTTAAAAATAGAGAAAATAGGTCAGCTGCACCTGCTGCAGTTGTAGGCTGCCTGTAGAAGGGTGAAGAGTAACAGAATAAGAATAATGGTGGTGTGTTTTTTTGCAGGGAAGCTCGGTCGCTTTCCACCAAGGATGCATTACCAGGCTGCTCCTGACAGCCGAGCTACTCCTCATTTTCCAAGGTCTCACCTTGCTGAAGCAGTTGCCAAAGCCAAGGCAGGTGGAAGTGGTGGTGGAAGCACCGGTGGAACTGGGAGAGGCCTTGTGGGGCAGATTATCCCTATATATGGGTTTGGCATCTTCTTATATATCCTGTACATTTTATTTAAGGTAAGACCAACATAAATGGAAAAGTCAGGGAAATAACAACTAAAACCCCTCAAAACAGCAAAGTCTCATTTCTGTACCTGGTTCTATTTCAGCCTAGCTCCAGAGTAAACCCCACAAGTGTTCATGCTGGACCTTTGATTAGTGGTTGAAAGATTGGTGTGTCCTCTGGGTTTTGCTATTGTAAAGACTGTAACAGAGAATGTAGGGGTGGGTTGGTGCAATCCTGTATTGGCATCTGACCTCATGCAATTTTTTTAAGGATTTTCTTTTCCCCCTGGAAATTGTGTATGCCTAGAACATCATTAGATTAATTTTCATTATACACATAGTATTCTCTTTTTTTTAATGTGTGACTACATATGATATATACTGTGTATGTCATGTATTGTGTTTTATACAGTCTCCCAGGCATCTTTCATGATTGCTGGTTTTGCTGCTTTGCTGCTGTGCATGCTTTTCTGTAGTTATTTTCTAGCATATTTTAATCTTCTATCCTTTTTCTGTTGCATTTGGGGCTTGTATTTTACTATTGCAGTAACTCATAGAAGTGTCATCTTTTTTCACTCATTAGTTGGCTTCTAAGGGGAAAACTACTGCTGGAGAGCGGAAATGCCCTACTGCTGCACCTGGAAACATGAAGAGGAAAATCAGTATGTATGATTTCTGAGTTACAGCTGTGTTGACTCTGTAGAGGTACAGTCCAACTGTGTTCTTCAAGTTCTGGGCACACTGTAAAGCTGTTGTTTTCCCCCATGAAGAACTAGCCAGAAGCTTCTGTGTTGGAATGAGCAAGAGTTAAAGTGAATTACTGCACTGTCACTTTCTAATCTCATTCAGCTAATGAGACTCTGTGAGAGTATACTGATCCCAAGCCCCTCTGGAAGCAATGGCTTCTCATGAGGTTCACTGAATTAACTGTACAGATTTGCTGAAAAGCTATGTAGCTAATGATTAAAAAGGGATAATAGGATGTCCATCTATAATTATTCTATAATCTGTGGTATTCTAGTAATAGTATATAGAGATATTATTAAAAGCTAGCTTCCTTTATTTGAATTTGTGAATTCTTAGCCACCCCCAAGTACTTCCCTACTTTCTCCTTTCCAGTTTTGCAATGCTCGAAGTTTTCATGAGTGCAATAAAGAAAGCAAATAGTATTCTGAAATATTATTTTGATTTTACCTAAACAACAATCAGTGGGATAGATTCAACTACTTGTAGATATTTATTAGATAAATTAATAAGTTTACTATTGAAGATTGGATGAGTAGTTACCATAATAGTATTTAAATTAGCTGACTAAATTGTAATAGGGAAGAAAAGTACTTAGGGCTTTATAGAAAGTGCTACCACTAGGTTATTTTCTCTAACATGCTGTAATTACCTTAACATTACTGTGTATATTTAGGAATACCTAATTACTCAGAACTACAGATTGTGTTTTCAGTGCACTTGTTCTGTGTTGTGCCTGGAAATTTTGTGCAATTTATTAGCAACAGTAATTGTATTTTTTCCTCTAACGCTTGGTGAGAGAAACTAACTTTGCAGTTAAGTTAAAACATTTGCCATCATTATAACCCAAAGAACTAGTGACAAAAATTATTCAGCCTTCTTCTAGAGGTCTTCATTTGTATTCCTAAAGCATCCATGGTAAGCTGTAGCAGAGCAGGGGGCAAGTCACTGGACTAGGAACCTGAAGACAAGTGACTATTTACATAGGGACTTGGAGGGAGTAACTTCCTTTTTCTATGCCAGTTTCCCTTCCCCTATTTTTAAAGGCTCAGACATGCAAAACAATGACATCAGTGATACATTAAGTAATGATGCTCTGTGCAAAGTAGAGATCTTTTTAAAAGCAAGATCTTTGTGGATGGCTTTCTCTATTCCTACTATGTTGAAGTTCTGTCGTGCCTTTGTGCTACTTAGATAGATGTACCTGTAGCAGCTGAATGTTTAACTAAGCTAGGTTGGCTTCATTTTGTTCTGCAGTGGGGAACAATGAAGTCTCAGCTACAAGATTTTGAGCATGAGTTACAACAGCCAAACAAGAAGCTTCAGCTTTCTTATAGATGTCCTTGCTGTTGCATCTTTACTGTTAACATTTTTGGCTACATTAAAGCCAGTACGGGTGTTCCTGCATGTCTGCATGTGTGTCTAATATTGCAGCGTAGACACGTTTTGTAAAGAGGCACAACTATGGACATACCATGCTTTGCTCCCCAGACAGGCTAGCTGTTCTTCCTGGTAAGCCTGGAAGACCGTTAGCACTTGCTGCCTGCTGCAGCACACCTATGCAGGGTTAGTTGGATGCCATCATGCCCATGAACTTAATTCTCTTTGATAAAGATATGGTTTCTCAAACCTTGAGACTTCTTAAAAATGCTCAAGTGACCTTTTGCCTCTGTTCCCATGGACTTAACAGGGAAATTCCATGAGAACTATTAATTCAGCAATAGACAGTAAAACAGAATGGCTTCCTTAGTAGAAAAAAAACCCAAACCCAACCTATTTTCCGTTCCCTAACTTTAATGTCCAGGACATTTACAGTGGCCCACTCATCCTAGTGTGAGGTTGCTCAGGAGCCTTTTGAAAGAAGGTCTTTTCTGTATGTCCTATTACCGTTAGCAATAGATTTCATGTTCCTATACCAGGAAAAGTACGTAGAACTCTTTTAGCTGCATGTTTTAGTTCACTCATAACCAGTCTGGTTTGGTACAGCATGTGCTACCTGTGATAATGGAACAGGGATACATTTTCAAAGCTTCTACTGACAGATCTTGGGATTTTGTTTGGTTTACAGCTGACTATGAGCTCACTCAACTTCAGGAAAAACTGAGGGAGACAGAAGAAGCTATGGAAAAATTAATCAACAGAGTAGGACCTAATTGTGACGGGTATGTTTCAAATTACAGCATTTTACAGACAGATTCTGCTCTGATTAGAAATCAAACTTTCTTACTTTTGCTATATTAAAATAGCATTTTATTATTACTTCAAATGGTAGGAATTTGATTTTACACATCACACTTTTTGTTCTGCAGTTTTTAACTTTTCAGCATCTAGATTTAAAGTAAATGATTTCTTCCAACTCCGTTCTCCTTAAGCAGAAAAGCAACTATCCCTAACTTCCCGTTTGTACAGTGCATAATGACGGGTATGTCTACACAAAAAAGATTTAAAGTATATAAAACAACCTGTCTTATGTGACCAAAGTAATATTCTGAATAATTCCTAAGAGACCCATTCGTTTCATGTTATTTTCCGGTTATATGAATTATTTTTCTAAATAGAAATGCTGTTATAATCTATGTAAATGCCTGTTAGAATAGCCATAAAATATTTCTTAAAGGACAGAACTGTATAATAATCTGATTCCATAACTTAGTTCCACCCTGTAACTAGTAAATCCATGCATTTGTTTCTAAACATAACAGAAAAAATAAGAGTTGTAAAGTCAGGATTTAAAAAATTTATTATGTTTATTGTTTGCTATAAATCTGAGATCACTATTCTATGTATAAGGAAACTGGAAACAAGTCCATTTTTCATGAGGAGTGTAACAACACATCAATAGGAAATGCATAACTGCAGTGTTGAAAATTTAAATACCATGAATACTGAAGTGATGCTTGCAAGCAAAATAAATAGCTGTTCAGGTTGTAATACATATTAACTTTGGATCTGTCAATGCCTGGTTTAACCCATTCTGTAGGAACAAATCTGTGCTGAACTTGCACATGATGTTTATTTAGGCTTCAAACTGCATTCTCTTTGAGTGTGTAGTTCTGCCCACTTTGCACCACGCCCTGTATTGTGGTTGCACTAGTATCAGCAAGATGAGGTGCCAGACTTGCCTGTATTATTCCAGGTTCCAGCAGGAGAACCCCTAAACTACCCTGGTTTTAGCGAAACAGAAGGATACTATTTTGTCTATCTCTGTTTTGGAGAGCTAACACAGTACTCTATGCTTACCGTTAAGCTGCCAGAAAGAGGCTTATGAGCTACACAGATACTGTGCTGACTCTCAGATAGGATATTTTTACTGAGAAAATGGGTTTAGGGTCTGATCCAGTGTTTGTTCCACTCTGTCTTACTGGCTCAGAGCCTCTATTTAGTGGAACTTCCCTTCTTTGTTCAACCAAACTATTTATATAGATGGATCTAAAGGCCTCAGGGGAAATCAGAATCTGAACCTAATGAAAATTTTTTTATGTACCTTCTTTAAAGAGAAGGGAAAAAGCACCTCTAGATGGAGCAAATAGCTGCTTTTAAAATACACTCAGACTTGGTGTCTTAAGACACCAGACTTCGAAGAAAAGACCTAGACTTTGAAGCTTTCTTAATCTATCCTGTGATACTTGTTAAGTTCAGTAATACTGGATGAAGGTCTTAAAAGAAAATGTACGGTTAGAAAGTGTAATTACAGCACAGAGTGTAGTGCTAGCATTATCCAATCTGGATGTTGATAGATGAAAGAGGAGGAGAGCAAAAATACTTGAGCCCCATTTATTAATATGCAGTTGAACATAAGTATTTATTTTTATTTTGACATACAACAGAAAAGGCAGAGGAAGAAATAAATGGTATCAAATTTAAACTAATGCTGAAAGAACCCAGGTGAGACCGTGGCCTGTTATACTAGATAAGGCAAAGTGACTCCCAGCCTGCGAAGTGAGGTGCTAGTACCCAAACCAAAGGCTGTATTTTGCATTGTCACAAAAACGATGTATCACCATAACCTAGTGTTTGCAACAGCACTGAGGTCTGAGCTCGTGCCCCTGTGTCCTCTCACTGTACTTCAGGAGTATTATTCTCCCAGCTGAACTGCTCCAAGGGTTCATCCTGGCTTTCTCCTGGTGAAGATTTTTAGAATCAAAAAAAATTCTCGTTTTGTGTATTTTCTTAAAAGAACTGTTGCTTTTGAAATTGGATACGTTTGGAAGGACAGTTTATTCTCAGATAACGCTGTACCTCAGAAAGAAAGCTTTTTCCGAAGGAGTAGTGTATATTGTGCTGTGTGATTTTACTCTTTCTTCTGTAGCAAGTGAATGTGCTGATTTCTTGCTGTGGTGTGTCCTGCCCCTTTCTTTTTCTGTCAAAAGTATTTGAGCAAATGAGGCTGGAAGACCTCTCAATGCTCTTAGCAGGTTTTCTCAGATGGGATAGCTCATATCATCCAGCTCTATGTTGCAGAAGGTAGGCTGGTTGGTTTTTTTTTATGAGGCTGGAAGACCAACCTTCAAACCAACCAAGAAGACCTCTTTCCAAACCAGCATACTAACTGGAGTTGCTACAGCCTTAAGCAGAGTTTGCAGAAATGCAAAACTTACTTTCAGAAAGTAAAAGCACAGATGCTTTTAAAAAGGCCTAGCATGTAGTAGCAAGGACTAGAAGCAAGTTAAGGAAAGCAAGAGGAAGAAAGAACTACCTGGCCAGGTCCTCAGCAACATAACCAAATCTAAACTGAGATGGATAAAGACAGTTGCTACCTAATGCACATATTTAAATGGGTAGTACATAGTACCTAAGGATATAATGATTCACAGCTCTGAGAAAATCTAGCACTTTTCCCAGCACTTTTTTTAACAGGTTGTAAATTTAAATTACATGCTTTTATAATTTATCATCACATCCTATCACTAAGGGGACCTCAGTATCTCCAGTTTATAAATGTAGACCTTTATAGCCCAGTATCTCTCAGCAGAGATGAAAACCTTTGCTGGAAATTTGGTGATTCAGAAATAAAGACTTGGTTGATGGCTATAATAGGGCTCTCCACATTGAAAGCATGCATGCTTTTTTTTCCAGGCTTTTAGCAGTGTTTCAGTGTTGGAACGGTGATATAATGGGTATGAAATTTTTCCCTACCCATTCTCATGGATGTCTTACCCATATTCTTTTCACCACTGTTTGTAAAGTTTGGTATTTTGAAACCACTTTAAATTGAAAAATACTGGTAAATATTTTTCTCAATGGGAGTATTGTACAATTCTCTCTTGTAAAAAATTCTCAGTTTGTGGTGATTAGGTAAGAGGTAGAAATAATCAGCTCAATTACCTGCTTTTAAAACCATCTTTACTAGGCTGTCTAAAACTAAAAATTATCTTTTTACTATAAACTAAACAAATGTAATATGGAAGAAAGAGAGAGGCTGTAATCTGTGGAGTGCCAGTTTTGGGCTATTGTTAATAGTGATTATTTTCAGGTCATGAATCAAAAAACACACTAGTTGACACATCTGAGATACTATGTTAGATTGTGGATTTTCACTAAAGTCATGATAGCTCTTTAGGAGATGTTCTGATCTCAGTGTAAGAATATGAAACTACCTGTTAGTGCATTGCTACTATGAAAAGTAATAGCCATGTTGGAGCCACAAGCACACAAATCAAAAATAATTACCTTTTCTTATACTGTAAACCTTTTGCATCTGTTGTCCTTCGTGTTCTGAAGTGCATTATACCCTGGTAAATCCCTCATATGCAGACAGCCAGATGTCCTATACATTGCCAACATCCTACACTAAGTTTTCCTAGAAGCCTTAAATGAAGTAGAAATAGTGCATGGGCTTTGGTTTCTCCCCCTCTAAAGGGATATTTGTCATTTAAGCAAGGTATTTTGAGGAGGAATACTCTGAAATACGGAGCCCTTGTGTTGCAATAAGACAGTAGTGCTTTTTAATGCGAGTATCCAGCACATTAGAAATTTTCCCATACGAAATACCACAGTGATGCAGCTGCTTTGATTGATCCTATATCTGAGCTAGCAATCTCCCCATTGTGTTAAATAAACCTGTCTTCGTGCAGGTTATATATATTCAAATTACGTGCACTTTTTTTCTGTAAGAGGAGGATTAGTTTGGCAGTTCTATTAAAGCTTCTGTCAAAGGCAGCTAGCTGATGAAACCATTTCTTTTTGTGTGTCTCTTAATTCATATCTCAAATTCTACATCTGCCTAGCCCAGACTTTTCAGAAGATGCAGTGTCACACCTTCATTTGTTCTGTGGAAAAAACTGCCACCACAAGTTGAGGAGACTCAGCGCAACCTCCATATAACGCTGGGGGCATATCAGCCTTTCAAACTGTGGGGCCCCTCAGGGGAAGCACAGAGAAATGATATTTAGCTTTGTGATCTCAAACAGTTTAATCTGTGTAGCTGCTAATGGAACTAGTGGGCCTGCTCTCAAACTAAGTTCAGTTACAGACAACTGTGAGTGCAACTGTGCACAAAATCTAGCCCATTGTCAGCACTGTGATCAGCATCGCACAAATCAGCAGTACAATGCTAATCTTTTTGGCTTTAAACCTGCATGACTCTGCTGCCTTTAGTGAAGTAACTGTTGTGTCATCACCATTCCTGGATATGTAGAATAGCACAAAGTACCTCTTAAAACTGCTGCTCTAGTGATGACAGTTATTCAGAGGGAATACTAAAGATGGATGCCACAAGTTTTCAAGTTTTTTGAGATTTCAGGCACCTGAAACAAGGTTTAGGCAAATACTAATCACATAAATCGAAAATCATTAACCTGTTTCCAGCTCCCCTCTTCCCATCTCGCCCCTAAGATTCCCTGAGCAGCTGTCTTGTCTTGGAGATTATCTGTCTGATAGTCTGCAGCTCACCAGAGATCACTGCTCTGACCTCGCTTACCTCCTATAGTACAGCATTATATGCATCCCAAGGGCCACCCTCTCTGGGTAACTAGGGGCAATGGATCCTGCCTAAAACATATCAGGATTCAAAAGAGCACTAGAGTAGTGCCTCAGTCCCCTGAGAGGCTCGAAGTGGCACTTACACAGAGGTCAAACACCTGCTCAAGAGCAAATTGAAACTCCAGATGAAACAAGCATCATTTTCACACGTAAGTACAGCCAGTATCTTTCTTATTCTGACCTACTGAGTTAGTCACTAGAGCTCAGATCACTGCTCTCCAAGTACTTTTTTGTCCATAATATTTTTAGAAGACTATTTCTTTTTCCCAAGAAAATAACATGTAATGACTACATGATCTTATCTGTTGGAAGCATTCTTGTTACAACAGTAATTGTATTACCTGAGCAGCAGTAATTAATAGAATCAACAGTGTAGAACCAGTCAAAATTAGAGTTTGCTTTCAATCTGATAAAAACCTCAGTCCTCTCCCACTCTCCATTTGATTCTAAAGGGCAAGTTAAATGTAACACCTTGTTTTCATTTTTAAATCTTCCTTCTTCTCACCCCACCTCCCCACCAGGCAGCATAGTGGACTCTCTCTAACAACATCGTGATCTGTCCAACTGATATTTTTTAATGAAGCCTAGCAAATCTGATACATGTAGTGGTCATAATTAGGTATCAATAGACTCTCGAGACTAATGTCTGTGTGAGACATTTTGATCAGCCGTTTTAAATGTAGCATAAATTTTGAATTACATTTTCTAATAATGCTTTAAACAAGGCATGCCCCCCTAATTCTCAGCTCTTTTAAAGGCCAGAAATTTCTGTAGTATCTTTTGCACCATAACTCTTCCCTGTGTGTCACTTCCATTTTGCTCTCACATTGGCTGTACCTACCTTCCTTTGCCTGTTTAAGTTTCCAGGTTTTCTGGGTAAATGGATAAACTTTATACCAAGCTGAAGTACAGACCACATGCAGATGTTGAGCAGTGATCATTCTGCAGCCAGGTTTCTTCAGACTCTACTGCTGGGACAGTCCAAATAGTTGGGTTCAAACCCTGTTAATAGGTTGTAATAATAGTGGACTGAATTCTGGTGTCTAATATTTTCTAGCAGGACTCAAAATGTTACAACAGACCAGGAAAAAAGGTTACTTCAGCAACTTCGAGAAATCACTAGAGTTATGAAAGAAGGAAAATTCATAGATGGCAACTCTCCTGAGAAGGAAGCTGAAGAAGCTCCTTACATGGAGGACTGGGAAGGTAAGCAAGGCCTTTCTTACCACTACCCTGATGAGAAAGACTGAGTTAGGACTACTTATATCCTTCCTTTCAGAAGTCAGTGTTCTAAACTTTGCAAAAGGTGGTTAGTTTTCCCAACCATAATAAAAACAGACAAACAAAAAAAAGGATTTTGAGGTATCCAGCATTGCCTTTAGTGTAGTCACTATGCTATCTGCTGCCAAAGTGGCATATGAAGATTCTCACACACTCCATCTGCTTCTGGGTCTTGGCTGATGTAGGTTTGTATATTTTTTTTCTTTGCAGGGCTAGATTTTATGCAAAATCATAAACCCCTTGGAAATCAGAATCAGTACATTTTGGATAACTTACAGTTTTTACTTTTGATTAGTAATTGTTTGTTCCAATGTTGTAAAAGTGATCCTCAGGAAGTCTGTCTTTCAGTAACTCTGTATTTTCATGTCCTTTTCCTTCCTTGGAGTTTACTTGTTACATAAATGTGCTTTCAAGATACCCTAGTTGAGCTGCTCAGTATCATAATTTTAAATGCAGACTTAAATCCTTGCTCTTTAAGAAGCTTTCAAAATGATCCAAAACATAAACAGTGGACTCGAGCTCTGTTTTCTTAAGTCAAGTTCATGCTGCATTTTCTAAAATAAAATGCACAAAATAATTCACATATCTGTTTTTTCAACTATATAAATAATGCTGTTTATAGCAAAAGTCTTCAAAACATGAATCAGTCCATCTGTAGATAGAAACAAACAAAAAAAATTGATGTATTTAAAGATCTAAATTACCCAGTTTTTACCTGATAGCTCCCATTGCTTTCAGCAAAACTCAGATACTCAGTCCTGAAAGTTAGAGTTGGTATCCTGGCTCCCTAAAAGTAAGTGGAGCTGTCTCATCATTACCCAAGAACTCATGTTTTGCACATTCTCGCCATGGATTTAACACTGTGGTATATACATGCCATTAAATAGATGAGACTTATACTGACAGTGTTAAAATCAACTGTTCTAATAAACTTACACATCTGTCACTGAAGTCAGTTCTACTTTTAAATGCTGGTAACACTTCAAGTTGCATATCACTTTATTAATCCTTAGGTTATCCAGAAGAGACCTATCCTCTCTATGATAATTCTGATTGCTTCAAGAGGAAACAGGACACAATCCTAGTAGACTACCCTGACCTGAGCCAGCCCTCAGCAGAAGAGCTGGCAGAAAGAATGGAGGGCATGGAAGATGAGGAGCTTCTGTGTAATGAAACCCTGCTATCTGATCTCATCATGGGAAGGGGCAGTCATGATTTAGTGCAGAAAAAGGATGAGGTAACTGGCATCAGTGAAGAAGAGGAGAGGGAACTTCATCACAGCCAAAGCACTGAGGAGTGTTGCTGTTGTTACGAGGATGACGATCCTGCTGTCATAGCAGAGAATGCTGTATTCCACTCTGAGAGCTGCAGCGAAGCAGAAGAATCAAGCCAAGAGGATCTGTCTATGCAATCAGAAAATGAAAATGCAGCACTGAAAAAGCAAAAAGCCAGTGATTCAGATGAAACAGGCACACTGAGAAAGCGCAACACAAAAGGACTTGAGTAATACGGACAATGGCTGATGTTACCTAGATGGTCACAAACTGTTACTCGTGTGAAAACTTCATGTTCATCTCCTTGTATCATTTCATTTCCATGGTAACAATCAATATCATCTACCTGAAGTGGAAGCCAATGCCCTCTTTCATGCAGTCTTGTCATGGCTTATTACTGCTTTGCCAACAGCAATTTGTCCTTGCTTTTTGGAGACTGGTATCTCAGAGCAGATTATTTGGTTCAGATATTTGTGATTCTTTCTAATTCTGAAGAAACAGTCCTTGGTTTTGCCCTTTGTCATCCCAGAGGTCACCAAATGTCTCTTCTGACTTTCTCAAAAACATATATTTGTGTGCTACCAGTTATGAAAATTAATCAAATCCATAAATATTTATGAGATTACCATGAAGCTGGAGGAGGAAATATGCCTTCTTTCTCTTACCTGAAAGCTAACTGGTCAGCAGAACAGACCATAGTCATACACGTAACTTCTTTCTCAACTGTGTCATTGCTGCTGTATGCCCAAGAAACCATTGTCACTACAGTCCACAAGATTCACATGCTACCCCAAACCACAGCCCATTTCCCAGCTTATTCCATGCTGCAGGACCAGTAGCCTAATCTATGTAGCCTCTTCCATGAGAAAGACTGAAGCATTGTGAGTTGCTCTTTGTCTTTGCTTATAGCTGTGGTGAAACATTTTGTTGGTGAAACTCCCAGATGAGTGCAGGCATCAGGCCATACTGTTACAGAAGAACACCAACAATACCCCTGCTGTTTAAAAGAACAAAAGGCAGTGAGAAGGTCTGAACTTGAAAGCAGAGAAGAGAGTAAGGGTGAACCTTGGACTGAAAAGAAACCCCACCATTTCCAGGCCCCAGGGACCTCCCACAGTCTCCTCCTACAGACTCCTCATGTGGCATTGGCACAACGGTCCAAAGGATGTTGCCAAAGGGCCTCTCCCCTGTCTCCCTCCAGGCTCTGTGCAGAGGAAATGGCACCTCCCCATGCTCCAGGGGCTGGGCCAGGAGATGGGGAAGAAGGGCCCACACATCACTTGGCCATCAGCAACTCTTCTATGGAATGCTGGGAGACTCTGGGAGACTATGGAGTGCCTCCCTTTCCCACCAGTGGGATCACTGACCTTTTGTTTGAATTCGTATTAGCTTTAAAGGCAAAAATACAGTATAAACAGCACTGGAAACTCCTCATGTTAAATAACCTCCATACTTTATGTAGGTAATTTACCACGGTGTTTATGACCCGTGGTAGGGAAAGACATAGTTGCTTCAAACAAATCAAGTTTAATATTTCTGCACAGTGTTCTGTATTGACAAACACTAGAATCTCTATGACATACACAAGGTAAATAATGTGAAAATACAAAAAATGAGTCGTTGCACATACTGGTAAATAAATACATTTACTACAGAATACCAAAGAGTTTCTTTAAAAAAATTTACTTTGTAAAAGCACATTCTTGCAGGTTTATCTAAAACTCTACATAGGTCTGAACAAAAATGAGATTTCCAACAACTCAAAACAGGTCAAGACAGTCTTGTGTGCAAACAAGTGAACATATTACATTATGAAAAAAATGACTGGTTAAATATTAGTTCTCATGGCTAAGACATCTTTTGACAGTTTGATATTTTCCACTCTTTAAACCCCATATAATGTAAAGGAAATCTAGACCATAACATACTCAAATTCTACTGTATATCATTGGTTTATTTAAGAAAGGCAAAGTGATTAATTAGATGATGCTAACTTGTTGACTGTGGAAATAAAAAAAACTAATTAAAAAACCCTATCTAAACTGTTTTTTAATTTTATGGGGATGGAAACATTCATGTAGCACTTGCTGACATTTTCTACTTCTCGAAGTTTAAGTAAACAAGTCAGAAACAAAGATGTATGTTTTTTTTGCAGGCAGATACAGTCCCAGCACATTCTAAAATGGGTATTTCTGCAGCTGCTCCCAAACACTGGATCTTTCAGACTGTCATAAGTGGGATGAAAACAGTGTTGGGAAATACAAAACCAAGCCAGTATGTACTAGGAACTCTCAGAAATGAACCACCTCTGAAGTATTTGCTTTCTGAGACAATTCTAAAGGTGTATCCAATTACAAAACATCATCAACAGATAGTTTTACTGGTCTTCTCCTACTCTTGAGTAAAAGAAATTGTTCAAACAGGAGAAACAAAAGCCCCAGTTTTGTAATGATAGGGTACAGACTGACACCCTCTATGGATCAAGCCCACTGAGAAGTCAGCTCAAAGGAAAAAGGAGAAGCAGATGTCTATCTGTAACAGGTACAGACACTTACAGGGAGAGCATTTAAGAGATTTTTTTTAATCTTTTCCAAAGAAAGATTTCACCTGTTCAAAATTATTTTAAAAGGGGTTTCAGATAACAGACTCTTTAGAGATATTTTGCAATAATTAGTGCCAAGAGAAACTATTATCATTGTTTATGTTGTCAGTCACAACAGTGGGAGAGAAGACTGAGTAATCTTCATATATCACCAAAGGAAATGTTTTAAGACTATATAGGATTAATTTCTAAACACCCTGTTTAGTTGCAGTAATGACATCATAGACTTTGAGACACATTTAACAGAAGATGTCAACTTCTTCACCAACAGATATTTTAGATACCCCTTTGAATGTCAACAAGGCTTCATGGCTTGTATATATGAGCAAAAATTGGCCTTCCTTACACATGAAATTTTCTGAAGTATTCATGCCAGTAATGGCCAATTTCTGAGATCCAGGTAAGCCCACTTTTAAACAAAGACAGATAAGAAAATATTAGGACTCTTGCAGAGACACGCAAATGGGGCATTACAGAGAAATGACAGAAGTTAGAAAGAAATATTTAGTTACACCAGTAAGCTTTGTATTAGCCCTGAAATAGAAATAAATTGGTGAAAATGTCATAATGGAGAAATCTCCACATAAACTGTTTAGGAGACATACAAATGGTATTGTCAGAGTTCTTACCAGCATGATGCAACATAACCAGTGACCATCAGTCTATCAATGAATACTAAAATCCATTACTTGTGATCAGCGATGCCAGGCAGTGTGCTAATTCTCCAGTAAGAAATCACCTTGCAGCCCTTCCCCAGCACATGCTGCTGCCCTGCCTGCATGCTGGAGCTCCTCCACATCTGTACATGGAACTTGTTTGCACTTTAGTCTGATTTTCCGTAACTGCGCTCCTTGGACCGTACGTTCCTTTTTCTGGGCTTAGGGCTCGAGATAGTGCAAGTATAATAAAAAAGTCTTATGTGCAACGCAAACACACGGAAAGTTCAAAGAACTTAAGAGCCACAGGTCCCAGTTTCTGCCTTCAGGAGGAGCTCTTTCTTCAGTATTAGGAGAGCTGTATCTTAATGGCTTTGGTTCTGCAGTTTCTATGCTAAGCTTCCATGCCCATCTTTGCAGCCGTATCCTCTGACTGATGCCAAGCTCATGGGGTGGGAAACAGCTCACAGGTCAAAACATGCACTGTTACACAGCAGGATGTCAGTTAGCATGTATTAGTTGCATTACTTAGCGATAAACCCATCCATAATAAACCTGTTTCTCGTGTGGTGGCTGCTTGTATGAATGCTAAGAGAGGCTCTCATCCTCCAGATCCAGGCAGATGCAAATGAAGAAGAAAAAGAGAAAGGAAGATTATTTTCTGAGAAACAAGTGTATTTCTGATGGATACTGTAAAAAGAGATCTAGTTATATTGGCATCATTTATAGAATACCAGTCTCTGGTACCCTAGTAAAGCACTTGCTTTCAGCATACAGTCCCCAGATCCCTGGCATCACACAATGTAAAGAAGAAAGCACAGTGTTGTTAGGAAGCTTAAATTCATCATCATACAGGTGGCAATAAATCAGAGAGCACTGCAAACCACTGCAGTAGAAAAAGAGGACTTGGGAAATGTGGCCTGTAGTGTGCTGGTGCTGAGCTTTGCAAATACAATTCAAGGAGCCAACTGTTAGAAATGCTGCACTCTAAGTCATAACCTCCACCCTGAGAATACAGAACATGAATCCTTTTACATATGTTCTCCAGTGTCTTGGTCAGAAACATATTCAGCACTTTAAAATTCACCAACAACCTTGAATTGCGCAATGTGACGAATATCCCCGCTGAGGATTATGCAACTGGAATTAGAGGCCAACCTACATCAGAATGAGAACATATACACAGGGATTTAACACACTTTAATTCACAGGCATTAACTTCATAGGTTTCACTAACTTAGCTTTCTGGAGTGTCTCTATATGGAAAAACCTGTACATGTTTGAGACAAGTGAAAGTTATAGATGAAAAAAAAAGCAGGGAGCTTAAAAAAAACCAAGGAAATTGTAGTAACACAGATTACTAAACTGAAAAGCATCTACCACCTGCAAGACAGCATTTGAAGTGATACCAAACAGGAATTTAAGTTACTTGCTGAGGAACTTTTGAGTTCCTGATACTTGTACAGTACCCTCGTGCTGTTCTGGGCCATCCTCATAAATTAATATGCATGAAACTTGATTTCAGTGTAATTTCAATTGCCTGATGAGAACTTTCTGTAGTAATGTGGTTTTCCAGGATTCCAAATTGCAATGAACCAGTTTATTCTTCACAAGAAAGTTCAAAACAAAGAGCCTCTGTCTACTAGTTGGCCATCCAGGGAAACAGCAAGAAGACAGGCTTAGGGACTAAGAACTGATTTCTAGTGCCAGCTCTATATATAACTCTTCATTGTCTATTTGCTTTTATAAGCTCCAAATCACAGCTTCACTGGCATTAAAAGGGTAATAATACCTACCTGCTGCTCCTGGGCTGCTGTAAGGCTTTACTAGCTAATATGGAATGTCTTAATGTCTTTGTGAAGTGGTGTTTTTAGTTTGTGGGTGTTTGTTAAAGCTGGTATTTACCAGCCTAATCACAGATTGGCCCCAAGATAGAAGATACTGCTACAAGCATTAAAGAATGAACAGAAAGCCCCAAAAAAAGGCAAGTGGTGCCATTTTGGTGAGAGGGGGCTGTATCTTTTGACCATGTCCTTGAACTGCATCGCAGATGTAGTATGCAACAGGGTATCACAGGATGTTTCATGGCGCACACTACTCTGCTAGTAATAAGATTCCTGATTGGAAAAAAAAGCCCTCTGTCAATCCAGGCACATAGCTCAACAAGTTAATGATGTCACCTAGAAATGATGGTTTTCTTCTAGGATGAAAAGTTTCTATTTTTAGTATAAAATATCAAACCTCCACAAATAAGGCAGCAGAAAATGAGGCAGAGACTTTAGTAGAAAACACTGCTCTGCTTGCATTTAGCACAGTAAGTACTGACCTTCAGAAATAAATGTAGTGGTACACAAAAAAGCAGTATCATAAGGAAGCGTATTAAAATGGCTATGTTATGTTTTTTCCAGCAGGACTATCAAGCACTGCTCATATGTCAACTGAGAAAATTGCTGGAAAAGGCAGCTGCCACTCAATCAAATCAACCTGGCACACCTATAGCTACTTCAAAGACTCTCTTCTTTGAGCTCAAGCTATAACTTTGAAAACATTTTTAAATAACTACAAAATACCATAAAGTTTAAAGATACTTCAGAATCAATAGTTCTACTTCTAGCCAGTGAGAACAGGAGTTTCTCCCTGGGGAACAGAACAGGATGGTAATAACTGAGTTATCTTCTGATGTCCCGGACTGGAATGAAATCCTCCTGTTAAGAGGTGTCAGAGTTCACAGACTCATTTGGATGCTGAACTTCATAGCATGAGCAGTGCCCAAAGCCCACTGTCACAAAACATACTCTGGTTTTGTGTACTTGTGAGAGCCTGGACAGTAAGCATAGCCTTGGAAAAAAACAAACAAACAAACAAACAAAACAAGCAACCAAAATTGAAAATCAAACAGATTAAAATATTCCTGCTGTTGTTTGGTAAGTCAGCACAGGAAAAGTCATGATATCTTACGTGATGTTCAACAGAACTTGATGCCTAACAGAATTAGGAAGTGCTCTCTTGTTAGGAAATTCCATCACTTACTGCGTCCTGATCACACTGACAGATTTCTGCAGCCAAAGTCTGGCAGTCTGCTGCACAGGCCAACCTGCATCCCACTTGTGCAGACGGAGCTGCAGGATAGGGAGCTTATGCTTAAATGAGAGCTCAAATGTCAAGACAAGCTTAAGGAAAACAAAATTTTGAAAAAATAATTTCCTTGCAATTTCACCCAATCTGTAAGCTAGATTTTAATGTTAAAATCTGTAAAAATGCTTATAAATTACACCCTGTTACTTTGAAAGAGTTCACTTTACAAAGTACTGGTACTTTTGATGGCATTATTCCAACTGGGATAACCTCAGTAAGAAGCCATAGATACAGGGTCAAATGTGAGAAACAGATTGCATTGTAAACATCCCATTTGAGTATATAAAACATGAGACTCGTTTTTAAATCAGATGTGCGTGACAGAGTCAAAATCTGCAGTAACAACAGTGTTGAACAGTCGAGTTGCATCCAAGGAAAAAAACCAAAACCAGCACAAGTACGAAAAGGCAATTTGCAGCACAATTGCCAAGTGTCTCGGTTTGCTGCTACATAAAAGCATTAATAAGCAGTTGCATTAACTGGACCTCTGCAAGGTGTTCAAGAGTAACAGCTTTAAAACAACTGATGGTGCAAACTAAAACACAACCAACAACATACCACTATGAGAAGGGAAAGTGTATCAGATGGTTTGTCCTTACTGGTATTTTTCTGCACGTTTAGTGACCAAAAATTATGTAAGTTTAAAAATTCAAGCCTCACTAAAATGTGACAAGATTTCCATAGAATTCAACAGTGTCAAGATTTTATCTTAAGACATTAGTTAGCTATTCAGTTTCTACATAGGTGCCAGAAAACTTTTCATATTTTACTGCGGTTCCTTCAGTGAGAATCAAACAGGTTACTGAGCACACAAACCACTCCTGCCACCCACCAGCCTCAAAACCCTCCTGAGAAGCCTCTCAGCAGAACAGGGATAGACATAGGCAGGCCGCAAAACCATTATTTCCACTCAACTCATTGGAACTGAGGCACAAAGAGGTTACAAGATTTGCACAGTCACACAGTCAGTTGGGTTTGAAACCCAGGTGACCTGATTTGCAGGCCTGTGTTCTCTCAGCTGCTGGACAGCCTAAAAGACTAGATGATTTTAACACACATTTGTAACACTTCAGGGCTTTTTTTGCATGCAGTCAGTACCTAGGCACAGAATAGATGCACGAGTATTCACTGGTACTGCTTGGTTCTGGCTCTCAAGTAGGACTGCATTCCAGTTCATGTGCTCGCAAGCTTTTGTCAGAGTAATTTTCAAACTGCCATTGTAGACGTGAATAAAACCATGATAAGCTTTCAGTGTTACTGAGTAATCCAATTACAAAGTGAATAGGAAGGGCTTTTTTTTCTCAAGAACATAAGCATGATTTTTTCTGAAATGTGTCCTCTTCCTAAAGCAATTCAGGAAATCTGTGTACTGGTTCCATTAAACAGTTTCAAGACAGAGAGTTAATTCAAGTCTCCCCAGTGAAGGTATGGATAAACATACCCTTACTGAAAAAGAGGAATTTAAAATTTCAGGGCAGTTAAATAAAATACAACATATAAGTTTTAATGCATTTTCATCCAATATACAGGCATTTGTGAGTATCAGCTACTGAGCTACAGCTTATAGCAAAATAACAAAGCATCAAGTTTTGTGCAAATCCTTTTCTTAGTTCTTTGGCAAGCAACAGAAAGAACTGAAAAATACCTACTTAATTTCAAACACACAGCAGAACCCTGGCAGGTACATTTCATACATGAAGAACAACCGAAACCCAATTTCATCAAGTAGCACATATAAGGGAAGCCTGCATCTACAGTTAGAGTAATTCTAGTGCAAGATTTATATGTATAAAACTACTTTCTTCTAGCAACCTATGAGGCCTTTTGATAAATCTGAGAGTTATCAGACTACAATTCTAATTAAGGTTATAGTTAGGTTCTAAGCAGGTTATATGACTGCTGCTTTATCACATTTGCTGTCCTTATTTGCCAATTACCACAATTACTTTGTTGGTGAACACATGCTTCTCTAAAAATGAGGAAAAAACTTGCAAATGATGTTTTAGGAGAGCAATGGGATAGCATGGGAGAACTAGTTAGAATGCCACAGGATCAAACCCAAAATCTTCCTGACACCTGCCACGTATCAGGAGAATCTCTCTCTGCCTGGAACACCAGGCAACCCCCTGTCCTATCGGACTACAGTAATCAAAGATAAATACTGGTCTACAGTCATCATCTCTTCAGGGCAAGAACTCTTGTTTGCCATGCGATGTGCACTCCTTGTTGTATCTTTATGTGAAGTCACTAATAAATTAAATTAAAAAAAAAATTAAAATTTGTAAAAAGCTAAGACATAAGAACTGGGAGTGATTTTCTATAGTAAGGAGTGGGATGATTTCCTTCTTTTTTAATGGGCAGCACTCAGGTAGGAGTCAGATTTTTATAGGTAGAAAAGTAGACTAAATCTCAATACTTGTAGAGACCTCTCTGATAGCTCTGCTTGCTGAAAGTCTCTCCTTTTGTTCATCAAAAGGGAGCAAAAAATGAGAAAATCTGAATTGATGGCACTGATTCACTGTGACCGATAAAACTCTGGCGTCATTTGACTCCACAACGTTTTTCAATTGTGCATCTATCAGATTTTGTTACAGAGCCCTTTTTACTAAAGCTCCTTCAGTTCTAGTACCTCACGAGGACAGCTGGCTGGGAACTCCAGAACTATTGTAAGGCAACTTGAATAGTGAGAGCTTTGCCCAGTCATTATTACAAAACCATTCTCACAGACTTCTTAGCATCAGAATTTCTAACAATGGCCTACAACATTACTGTTTTATGGCCATATATTATTCTATATATATAGAGAGAAATCTATAGAGATTTCTAGTTTCTAAAAAATAAACTCTATTTTAGGGCATCAACACACTTCAGCTCACAGAATCACTTTCAACCTTTTGAAAAAGGAAAAATAAGGCAGCACTACAAAGGCAATCTAACAGCCTGCCTCCAGGCTTGTGGACAGTGCTGCTCATTGATTTGCAACTAACGGTTTGGAAACTCTGGTTACTGAATGTTTACTGAGAAAAATTCTGATTATATTTTAGGCAAGCTTTTTTATCTGCTACCTTTTAATGTGTTAATTTACTCCACTGAAAAGCTGAAGGGCTAAATTCACCACTCCGATCAGGCTTCTGTTGTTGAGGCATCATTGGATGTGCACCAAAGGCATTATTCATCTGTGGAGAGATCACTGAGTAATATCGTCAGACGCTTCTGAATTGCACATCCTTGCGGAAAAGATAAAGGGATTGTGAAGAGAATGAGAGGGAAGAGAACATCAGAGATGAAGAAAACTAGATAACGGGCCAGGGAGAAACTGTTTGATGTAAACAGAGTGACAAGTTAGATTAAGAACTCTCATTAAAGCATGCAGTTATTTGCCTATAAGCAATTCAGACAGGGAAGTTGTTTACAACTCTCTGCCAAAATCAACAGCAGGTGCAAAAAAATCATCGATACTGGGATTTTAAATAATATTAAATCTACCATATGCAAACACTCACTAGGACTGTGTGATAGAAATACACAGCTCAGTGCCATGATATTCTTTGTGACACAAAGTAAACAAGGTTATGCACACTGACATGAAGGCCCCACAGAAACTCTTACTAATGTGAGTGTGCCACTAACTGCTCCTTGGTTACTTTAGCATGCATATAGCTCTGAAAATACATACTGGTGCCAAGATTTTATTACTGGTGTGGAGGAAAAACTAACTTTGTGAGTTTTGAGTAACACTTTATGAGTAATTTCAGGTATGACTGTATGTTAAGACAGAACATGTTGTGACTTTACCAAGTTAGAAAAACAGAATTCGGAGATGTGCTGGAAAACTTGTGATACCACCAAAAGCAATCTGCATCAGAAAATGTCCACTGGAAATTATACAGATGCTCAATAAAAAGCAAGTGCTTCTGGAGCAGATGGCAATGGTCAAGTGAATCAAAAGAACCCAGTCCCTTGCTCAACATCAGTGAGGAATTAGGGTTTTGGCAATGGCCACTAGGCACAATCCTACTGTAACTGAACCAGATTTAACAAGAGCTCCTCATTCCTCTTAGTCCCGGGTTAACATCCCCCTCTAGTGACTTCAATTTATGGTGGTGAATTTTTTTCCTCAGCAGCTCGTTGGCTGATGTCCCTGTATGATTCGGTTAAGGTGATGGGAATTTGAGTCACCACTTTCCTCCCAGCATGCTTACAGGTTAAAAAAATACCTGGCTTGGAAGAACATACAGGGAGAGTGAAGTTACACAATGTGCTGGCAGCAAAACTGTCCCAAGAAACTGAACTCTGCCTTTCCCCAGCCTCTCATTCTCACCCTTGTGCAGGAGTTCACTGCACATGAGCTTCCTTTTTGTGCCAATTCCCTGTGGGGCCATGATGCAAGCCAGACCATTGTTATGATCCATGTTCAAAATAATCCTTCCTAAACCAGCTCCACTATTAAAGCCAGCAGATTGTGTTATTTGCATCATATGACGCTCGGTTCCTTTGACACAGTGTTGTGCACAGGGAGAGGCAGGAAACTCTCAGGTGCCACTTTTCCAGGCTTTAAAGCAAACATGACTGGAGAGCCACAGAATTAAAGCCATGCAGATTCAGCCCTTCCCATGCTGCAGATTCTTTAAATGCACATCACACCTAAATAACAGCAGTGGGAATTCCTGTCTGGTTTTGCAGCAGTCTAAACAAAAATTCTGGTTATCACTGGAGCTGGTTTTTAAAGACTGATGTGAGGCCTAAGGGCCTCTCTGTTAAAATCCAGAGTGAGATCATAGATGGGGGTGTGAAGTGGTGAGAAACCACCAACTACAGGGGAAAGCAAAGCATCCATGTGCAAAGCCTCAGTATCACACAGCAGCTCATGATCATGAATTTTGATCATTCACTGAGGGAACTGACCGCTCATTCCTCACAAACAAAAGGTGTCTTTCCATTTTATACCACTGCACGGAAAGGCTTCTTGCAACAAGATTTGAATAAATAAAACAATGAAAGAGCCTCCTGTTATTGAAAGATGACATTTGATAGGCTGAGTCCATCAACAAAATGCTGTTCAAAGCCAGCTGACATTTTTCAATAGATTTTAAAAAATATTAGAAAGAATGATGGCAATTACTTATTTCCATCTCTTATCTGAAATTTCCTTGTCTGTATACTGGGAAGGACACCTAAAGGCAAATGTGAAGAAGAGAGCGGATTTCTTTTATTAGTTGAAATTAAACAGTCCAAATGGCACAACCTCTCCTTATGGCCTATCTCTTATGAAACAAGCAGATTTGATCTCATTTTTCTCGTTACATAATCTTTGTTTGTGCAATGCAAGAGTCTGTAGAGACTAAAAAAGGGGACCTGAATACACACAGTATAAAACACAACTACTTCATTGACATTTCAGTATCCTTCTGGGTGAACTACATATAAATTCTATTATTTTGTGCACCATTAAGGATAACATTGTACAGAACATGGGAGAAAGACTCGTTATTTTTAAAGGTGCTTTACAGTGTGTTTTCAGTTACAGCTCGTGGCTTTTGAAATGTTCAGAAGAGAATGGCTTATTCTTTGCTTGAGTTTTGAAATGGTATTTGTTTATATATTCCAGATAAATCAGGAAAAAAAAAAAAATCCACACTATTTTAAGCTATTTTGTGTCCTGCTAGTGTCTCATTTGTACGTGGCATACACTACATTTGCCTAGAAGGATTTAGCTCAGTAGCTGGCACATTTACATTAAAGAATGACATACACAGTTTCAATCGATTTCAAGTGTTCTTACAATGGGAAATAAATATGAAAAGTGGTTGCTGCTGAAAGTTCAAATAATGCAATCAACAACTTGTAAAATCGCGAAAAGGCCAGACAAATTTAATAAAATATTTCCATTTACCTTCTTCAGCTTTACACAGCCTGGTCAAAATAATAAGATTCTCTGCAGAGAGCCTTTATCCAACTGTTTGCATCACTTCATACAAAATATGTGTTTGAATTACCACAGCATTACAAGGATATAAACTCCTAACAGACGACATGCCAAATTCAACATAAGTTATGCTTTCTTGGCAACTAGATGTTTTCCTTTTCTGTACTCCAAAAACATTTTCATTTGAAACATTAAAAAAGCATGTAGATGTTAAAACATAATAACAGCTTAGAATTCAAGTGACTTGTGCAACATTGTTTTGTGCTTACTACTTCTCCATTTCCTCCTACTGCTATTAAAATTCATCATGCCCTACTACATATGCAATAGCAATGCATCAAGTTCAGTCCAGTATAGGTTTTTAACCTTCACACTTTGCTTTATACTACACGAGATCCTTGCACATTCAAAAAAGTGCATCTTTTCTGTGATCTTTCTTTTACGTTGGCTGATGTGAAGCTCTGATTAGTCGACGTAGGAATGCAACCTTGAGGTACGATTGCAGCCTCAGAATAATTCTTACATGTAAAAAGGAACTTTTCGAGCGTGCGCGCCCTTTCTGGATTTAAAAAAGACACCGTTATAATGGTGCTACTAGAGCCACGGTACAGTACATCATGGCACATCTCCATAACATATTCAAGGACATGAGAGAGAACTTCTATTTACACAAACTTGATGTCACTTCCAGAAAAATATGACAGAAAAAAAAAAAAGGGAAACATATTTCCTGAATGTCCTGAATTTTTAGAAGATTCCTTTTACTTTTTCTTCAGCAATAGAGTGATCCTCCACAACTACATTTTCCCTGCCCTGTTTAGTATGGACCATAAGTGACATCAGCAGGAACTGGGAATCATATAGCAAACTGCTTCCTTTGAGAGGATGCTCACCCATGCCCCTTTACTCACAAGCCAGCTTGCTGTCAAAACTTGAAAGGGCAATGGCAAAGGCTTGTAGTGCGCACATTGGGTAGTTGTAGTCCATGGTGAACACATCCTCAGCCACACGGCCAAACTGCATCACTATATATTCAGCTGCAAGAAACAACATAAAAGGTGACAAAGCATTATTTTTGTTTGCAGCCCTTACTAAGTAAGTGTGTATTCAACATCATCCCCTGGCCCACTTCAACAAAATACAAACAAAACATGCTCACTCATCAAACTTCACAACACTTATTCATGCAAGTGGGTGCGCTGGTATCAAAGAGAAGCAAGGGTAGCTTGAGTGAGGAACAGCTGAGTGACAAAAGATTGCAAGACTTGCTACTGACAAAAAAATTGCACAGATAAAGAGGGGGTTTTGTAAGCACAGAGAGAAAATTGCTGCTGTATAGAATGCTCTTATACAGATTTAGTGCAAGTTTCATGTGTACCAAGAACCAATTAATTCTATTCCCACTTAACTTCAGGCAAGTGGACAAGCAAGGATAACGGGAGAAGAAAATGCATGACTGTGATCAAGACCTAATCATGTCTCCTTGTTACATCATTTTCATGAATTTTTTCTCAACTTTTTTCCCCTTTTGTACTCTTTATCATGCAAAACGAAATCTCAGCCTCATTCACAATTTTAAATGTTTAATTGTGGAAGCAGGTATATTTGTTTCACCTTATAAAATGCAGGAAATGCATACACCAATACACCACCATTTTAAATTCAGCATTGCTCTCAGAGATCAGGACAGCCACTTTCAACATACTGCAATATTCCCTACAGTCTAAGCACAGAACTAGTGCAGCCCAGTGCACTCCAGCACCTACTGACTATTGCCTGCCCACAGTGAGCGTAAAGTGGGGCAGCATCACTCCACTCGAGCAATTGTCTTCATCCTTGCTCCAACAATTGTACCTAAGCTTGAGAAAAAAGGGCATTGCACACTTCTGTCAGAAAGCAGCACACTGGTAAGGTCCTAGTGATGGAGTGAAAAGCAGTCCTGACACTTTCAGCGTGGAAGGATTGTGTGATACTTGTGCTTGAGAGGAGTGATACTGGCACTGCTGACTGAAAGTACTGCAGCTCTGACAGCAGGAACAACTCTTAAGGTAGTGCTCAGTTCACAAGCCAGGCAGCCAAAGAAGAAAACTAAGACAGCACATAGCAGAATCACCCATCTCCAGCATAAGCATTTAAACACCTAACTTGCATCAATGTCATGGCCACAAGGCAGAGCAGCCCACATAAACTAAACTCACTCAAGGAACGACAGTAAGGGCAGAATGACTGTCAGACTGTGAAAGCAGTAGTGTTTCTACATGTTAGAGCTATACTTACGATCATTATCATGAATAATTTGGAAGTTTTTCACTGAGGCCTGTGTGACTCGACCATGGAAATTTAAAACATAGGACTGTGTGTCATCATTCCAGACTGGTGTTTTGTTATGCAGCTCAATGACACTCTCTGTATTTTTGTTCTGCCATCTTGCAAGAAGCGTCTCATGTTCCTGCACACACCACAGATACACACTTCAGTTTAACACTCTCACAAGACAAAAAGTAAATTAATACACACAAAACAAAACCATTCATAAACTCTAGACTAAACTGGCACCCTCAACCACCAAAACGGCATCACTAAATTAAACTGAGAACTCTGGAGTATCTTAATGAGAATGTGCATTAGAATCCTTTCCACAGCTTCAAAAGTATTAGTTCTGCCTTTTGTTATCTAACTACATTATTATTTGCAGTACTTTTGTGAGCCACAGGACTAGTCACCCATCACATTGTTCTTCAATTATTCAAATGTTTTTTACCTCTGAATCTTCAGCAATGCAAAAAAAAACCCAACTCAAACTGAAAAAGAATTCAAGTAATTTTTATCATTGGCTGATGGTATGACTTACATTTCGTGGTCTGATGGAAACTCTTTCATGGTCCATATTCATTCCTGGTATGATCACACTCATTTTGCGTGGTCCTTTAAACCCCAAGACATTTGTTTCCTAAAAATGTTTTTAAAACAGTTCAGCATGTTCTGTATTCTTGAAGTTAATTTCTTCAGTAGAGAGACACAGTGGCAGCCCAGGGGACTTATTTCTTAGTCAACTCAAAAAACATCTTGAAACTCCTACCTTCGCTGGCACTGCCAAACTTTCTGACTTTGTTTTAGAAGCTCTGACAACAGGAAAAATGGAAATAGAGAACTTTGCAAAAAACATTCCTAGCATTGGCTGCCAGCAACCTTAATACAATTAAAAAAAACCTAGTCCTTTGTTAAAAAGGATATGAACTAACCAGATTGCTTGGCTACTGCTAGATCCTAAAATAAAGCGGTTATAATTTAAAAATCATAAAATGCAGTCACACATTTTGATGAGCGACAAAATTAAATATATGGGATCAACTCCATTTATTCCAGAGCCAGCACAAAAGCAAACAAGAAGAAGCTGCCAGTAAGAGCATCTGTTAGCAGTGCTGTGGTTCTCAAAGTCTTCAGATATGTTATACTTAGAGACAAGCATGGTATAAAACAAACACATTAGCATGAATGCAAATTTTTGAGCTGTGAAGGCAGGGAAAGTAAAGAAACAAAGGCAGAAAAAATAAATCCACAGAAAATGCAACTTTTTCCAATAAAAATGATTCAATGCCTTTCTGACCCGCATTTTACAGGAGCACTCCACAGTATCCTCTCAAAACACAACCACTAAAATCTAAATGGACCTAAAGTTTTATGCTTCTGACTTTTTTTTCTCCACAGAAGCAACCAGAGCCATGTATTTCAGCAGGTCATCATCTATCTACTTTTGAAAAAGAAAAAATAAAGGGTGGTATTTCCAATCCACTCAGTAAAACCCAGTTGCCTGTTCTTGCATGAATCAGGTAAGTGAAACACTGACATCTCTGAAAGTTCATCTCCTCATGTTTTGTGCTACTTACTTTTTATTTATTGCTTTTTCAGTCACACGCATTTTTCCCCTCCTGATCTTTCCAAGTGAAGGGCTGTGGACACACACACACTAAGGAACCTCAGGAAGGAAATTCCCATTGGCGCTATTCCCAGCAACATACTACAAAATGCCACCCCTGTGCTCCAGCTGCTGTGGCTCTACCACTGGGACATTTAGAAGTGACATTTTCAGATATCCCTGCTTTTATATTTTTAACTAAGGTGTCCTGATTTTAAGGAACACTCAACTTTGTAGGATAACTCTACATGTACAAATAAAAATCCATGCATCTCTGCCCCTTGTAAACATCTGAAAATACCCGCCTAAGGTTTACTTGCACAGAAGTTCTGTCATCCATCAGACCTTTGAAATAACTTTGGTTGTTTCAGCAAACCATCTGGAGATTTCACACAACCCATTAAAGATTTTTAGGCATGCAAAAAACAATTCCACTGGGTTATTTTACTGAATAATATTGAAGCAATCCAGGTATATCCATATATCTCTGTAAGTCTGTACATTAATGGGAAGATCCTACCTCTTTTCTGAATCATTTATGTCATGGCCTTTGGCAGAGTAAACCAAAGCTATCAGTTCATTTAGAAATTTATATTTGGTTCTGCATCATGGTGAGACTCAAACTAAAATGACTGCCAGCACATTTTATAAGCAGGAGAAACTCAGCACAGCAGGGGCCAATTTCTAAGAAAAGATTCATGCTTAAGCTTATTTTCCACTAACTACTGACAGTTTTAGTCTTCTCTGTAATGTCTTACAAGCTTTTCTTCTCACCAAGCTGCAGTTATGCTACATACAACTAATTTAGATGCTAACTGGTTTTAGACTTTGTTCAAGGTAAAATTCAATAACAGCACTGAATCACTTCCCTCCCAACAAGCGGTATTATCACTCTGAAAAAAAAAAGGACTATATTCTTCAGGGTTACTCAGAAACATTAAAATCAGGACTTCTGCCAAATGATAAGGGAATGGTTTCTAGATGCACATTACGCCATTCACCAATTTCATCAAACATTTTACTGGCAAATGCAACCCTTTTGCTAAAACCAAGGTACAGAACTGAAATTTTAGAAACACAGAATATATGAGTAAAGCAGTAGGGACAGAAGAGAAGCTTTAATTCAAAGTAGACCTTTCCAAACTACCTGCACCCAAGTAAAATTAATTCTCCATATCTCCTGTCTCATTCCCTCCTTCTCTTTTATTTCCTTCCTGTGCTATTTTGTGTGTAAGACTACAAATAGCATCATTAGGGGAACATAGGCCAGATTCTGATTTTACACAGTTTTAATGACAATGACAGACTTGGTTTACACAGGAATTCAAAATAAGGGCTGCTAGCTGGCAGAGCACTACTGACAGAGCTAGCATGCCAGTGATTTAAATCAGCTAAGGACTTGGCCCAGTATTGCTTCAGGGCTGCACTCTCTACCATTGCCCACGTGCTAAGCTTAGCATGTCTCACAAGACACTGGACTAAAAGAACATGGAGTTTATCCTTAAGGTTGCTTTTAAAATCTTACTTTCATAAAATTATGTAAGCATTTCACTAAAGTGGAAATATCTGCCATGATAAAAGCAGCAAGTTGTATATCCCAGCAGCTCTCAAGAGATTCACAACTTAGTTACTGCAATTTTCTTTCAGCCACTTCCCTTTCTGGACTTGTGTAGAAACTGTCATTCCATAGAAAGCCCAAACATAGAACCCACTACACTGGAGCAGAATGCAGGTGCCTGAGGCCTGAGTAGAAAGTCACAGTTTTATTGCTTTGCTGAAAGTTGAGTCACACCCCAGAATATTAGCAGAGCTCCATGTCTGATGCAGACTGAGTTGTAAGATCCTATGGATATAAAGGAATCCAGCACAGAAAACTCTGGTACAAATGGTAGTCATACCTTACTGCTTCTTGATAAATTTTGCCAGGCAATTCTGAAATCAGCCATTAGGTGCTGCTGCAGGTTTATTAATAAGCTAGACTGCCACCCGCAGGGAGAGTAAAAATGGCTTGCAGCACCTGGTAAAACTCGGTCCTTGCACCGATTTTATTCCTGTTGCTTGAAACATGCCCTAAGGTGAGCTCCACAATGAGAGTTCTCATACATTTATCCCACAGTTAACAGCAGATGCACCAGCAACTTCTGCCAGTACAAAACAGACCTGCTGAGAAAATTCAGCAGGTCAGGCTCAGTAAGTTGGTGGAAGTGGGTACAGCTTCCTCTCTGGGTGGGTAGCTGACTGGCTGTGCTGAAAGACAGCAAGAGGCATAGTGGTGCTTTCAAAGTACTGTTTGTTATAGGGCTTGCTGCAAGGAAAAATCTCAGGGCAGGAATAAAAAGGTTACCTTAGGACAAGGATGCTTCAGCAGTGCTCATGAATAATCTCACTTTAGCAAGCCTGGCTAATAATGAAATATCATTACAGTTTCTTTTTGTCCTCTGGCCACAGCACACCCGAAAGCCTGATGCCTTTCTTCATGAGTATCAAAATATCAATGCAACAAATCATTCTCTTACATAAATGTACAAGTTTTAAACTGCTGATCTCAAAATAGACATATGAAAGCAGCTTATCTTTGCCACATTCTCCAAACGGTGGGCATGGTTCTGTTCTTTCCAACACTCACACTTCTAATCACCTCTGCTGACCCCAACTGAGGTTTTTAGTTGGCAACATTAATGGTACAAATGCTGTTGTTTTTCACTTAACCAAGCAATGTCTAAATTGTTCAATATGTATTTTTTTTTTTAATTGTTGGGTTTGGGTATTTTCCTCCTTGCATTTCCAGATTCCACCAGAAGATTAGTTGCCTGGCTCCAGGGAATGCCCTCCTATAAAAACCTATTTACTAAAAGTATAAGGTCTCCTCGGTTCCAACTCTAAACTCTTAACATCAGATTCTGGACAGTCTTGTTAAATCCTGTTAGCTGGACTTTCTGAAATTTTCAGAGAGTTTCAAATTCAACGGCAATGGAGGGACATGTATCTTTCTGTCTTGTCTGCAACTGCAGGCGATGTGCCTGAATAACAGCACATGTGACCAAAGGCACTATTTATTCTCTATTCACAGCAAAACTGCATCCTAAGCAGCAGGAAAATAACACGTCAGCCACCCTCCAGTGCTCTCAGCAGTTCGCATGGGAAGGATAGTTCTCTGCTTTCCTTTCCATGTGCTGAAATCTGCCAGAGGCATTGCTCCCCACAACCTGAAGCTGCCCTTTCTAGGAACCCATTCTTTGCATATATGCTGGATCTCTATTTGATGGATTTCCAGGCATCCTTGATTAGAGCTGGGCAGGAGCTTTCCACAAAAGTGGTTCTTGGGTATTTTTGTCAGAAGGTGTTGGTTTGTGAAAACAGAACTTTCTGTAGCAGTGTACATACCCATTTTGATTGGAAGAGTTTCTTGGACCCGGATATTTCTGGACAGAAAGAACACTCCCACCAAAATAGCCATCCAGTCATCATGAAAACAACAGCAACTGTATTTCAAGTCTCGATTGTCTGCGTTGCTCCTGACAAATGCTATTTACTGTCCTATAAGAGGCTGGTTTCTCTTATTAAATTGAATTTTTAATTTTGTTTGGGGTTTGTTTGGGTTATTTTCTGGTAAAAAGGAGTTATAGAGGTTTTTATCTCAGTCTCCAAGCCAATGTGGCAGACCTAGCTGTTCAGCTACTTGTGTTTTGAATCAGAGTCCTCCAAAATGTTATTGCAAGTGGTCAGACTTCAGTGCAGTAATTCCATGTTCAGGAGGCTCTCTCAGATGACACCTGCAGGCTGTCAAGCACCCTACGTCTTCCAGAGGGTTATGTAAAAGCCTCTCACCTTCTGACCAAAAGTGAGAACCGGGCAACCTGGTTCTGTGCACAACTTTATTCACCTCTGCTTTCCACTGAATTTCCTGGTTTCTCTAGTGAAGAGCAGCTGTTTGATTACATCTAAGTATGAATGGTGATTTACATAATCATAACTGAGAAGTAAATTCAGTGTGCTATTTCAGAAACTGATCTGCCCTTCTTGCATATTTTGCCTGTGAGCAGTACTTACATAACAAATAGCAGCTAGCTCCTGACGCAGGATACTCGCCTCCAGGCTTGATGTTGTTTTCATTGGATTTACTCCATTGTCATAAACTGTAAACTTAGTTCCCATGAGATTTGATCTATCAAAAAAATGGAAAATCCAATCACCGTTTGCCAGCAGTGCTGCCTGAGACATCTATCCTTTCCTGCACTGTAGCCCCAAAGGAAAGACAGGTAATACTGAGTACAAATAGCTGTTAATTCAATCCCATCTATGTATCAACTCCTGGATTAAGGGCCGTAACAAAAATGTAGAGGTACAGTAGGGCAGAGTATACTAAAGGTCCTTTATTATTACACCAGAGACTTCTCATAACACCTTGCAAAGCAGTTAATTCAAGAAAGCGATAAGAAAACACTCTGGAGGAGTTATTTTGTTTGTTTGCTTGGGTTTAAAAATATGCTTACTCTCTACAAAACTATCTGCTTTGTTACTTGACTACTAACTCTGTTAGAATATAGAGAGTATTTTCATAAAGTTTTAAGATGAACCTTTCCTATTTCAACAGAAATCACACCAAGAAGAGCAAAATGTAACTTAGAACATACTAAAACCACATTCTGTACTGCAAGGAGTAGCAGATGAAGTCCCAAGATCCATGCAGGCAAGTGGCCATTAACAGCACAGCCCCTCTCCCCAGGCACAGACAATCTAAACATACACTGGGAGGCTCCACGTAGGTCTCAACGAAAGACTGATGTATGATGGGGAGACAAGACAGAAAAGAAGCATGGTTCTGAAAGAATCCCACTACTTCACAGAATCATGGAATGGTTATGGTTGTAAGGGACCTTTAAAGATCATCTAATTCCAACCCCCCTGCCACAGGCAGGGACACCTCCCACTAGACCAATAAATAACTCTAATTAGGATCTTAAACAGGCAAAACCGAAGAGATTTTCAGATTGTGTAACAGAGAGAACTTCCATTCCAAGGTATTTATATCATTAGGGGCTATAAACAATCTACTCGCGCACTCCTGAAAATCTCATTAAGATAAATTGTACTCATACCCCCTTGAGAATCTGGCCTTTGAGCATTTAAGAGCTTCAATCCTGTCGACTTTTAATAAAATGTGGTCTTGTAAGTACTTGAAATGTTTTGAAAACATGCCTTGAATACTGGCGAACTTAAAGACTGTTATCACATGATACAGTCAAGCCTCTAAGAGGTCATAGTGGCTTACAGGCTTCCTAATTTCAAACGAACTACATTATATAAAGACAATTCGAAGACGTATTCGTGTTTACCTCAGTTTTCCAATAAAACTCTCTCCACCCCGAGACAGGTCAGTTGGGTCTATAGAGATGAGGTAATTAGAGGTTTTACTCTTCTTTCGTTTCCTCCCAGCTAACAGAAACACCTAAGCAGTGCAAAAAAAATTATTCTAGAATGCCAAACGAGTTAGCGCACACCACTTCCTGCTTCGACATAAGGAAACCATAGGCGATTTTTTTGTCTTCCAGCATCATTAGAGAAGCAACAGAAAATCTGGAAAGTGACTTCTCAACCATTCACTTCATTATTTACAGTTTAAATAATTAAATTGTACCTATTTTGTTAAATGTTTCGTTCTAAGTTGCTCTGGCTCTTTCAACTGAACTGAAAATAGATGTTTTTCAGGCCACAGAATGCAAACAGCCCCAACTGCTGACTGTCCCATAAAGGTGCCATGCAGGGATTATTTAAGGCCAAAGAAGAAAGGCAGAACAAAGTGAAAGTATTGCTTTGCTTTTGGAAGACTGTAGGGCAGATCTCAGTTCAAGCAAAATTATATTTAAAATACAAGATTATATTTTCTTAGTAAAACTTCTTCAGACTTTAAATATTTTTTAATATATATTGAGGTGCAACTGGTATGCCATTCAAGTTATTTTATGACCTTTTTACCATGCTCCCTTTCCATGTGGAGGTAATAAGTAGGGTACATCCCTCGGTCCATTCCCTTCTTGTCTCTTGTGATTCTGCATTTGACAGTGACACCCTGTGGAGCAGGTCTTATGGCAAATTCCTCCAGGTCATCAACATCTATGAGAGGCTCATTCGTGGAAGGACTGGGGGCTGAGGCGGCTTCCTAGAACAGTAAGCAAAACTCAGGTTTCCTCAACTTTCACTTACAAGGTTAGAGGACCAAAGAATGACATTTGATAGAAGCTGCACATTAAAACAGTAAGAACAATGGACATACTGTCTTCCTCATTCTGACTCCTGAGCAGCCTTGAAGGCAGTTTACCAAGCTTAGGATCAGTCTCCTCCAATCAGTCAAGCTCCTGACCACCAAAGGCCCAGGGAGCAGCTCCCTGCACCACTGGTGCTCAGCATACAGATACATCTGGCAGACCAGAATAGGGTGGCTGCACTGGCAGAGTGCTGTAATGTTAACAAATCAAAACCTGGCTCCCACCTCCCCATCTCCCCACACTGCTTTCTTCAGAAGGGCCATACCCAAGGGCAGTGATGGCCATTGCTGAAAGGAAGAAATAGGGAGATACAGGTTAACTAGAGGTATAACAGAGGTGTGAAGTCAGTGCAGTACTTAAGAGTGGGGCACTATCAACTGGTTTAGCAAGAACTTGTGATTTAGAGTATTTGAACAAGCCAAAGTCTTATTTTGTTCGAATAGTAGCAGCAAGAACAGGGTGAGAAAATGTTCAGAAATAAGCAATAGAAACAAAAGGTCCTTCTGAGCACCTGCAAGAGGTAGAAAGGTAAATATTTATTGTTTACCTTTCTCTTCATTCAAGTTCAGACAATATTTGCTATTCTTTTCTCCAAGTCATTATTTTCATTGCTTGCTCCTGTGAACCCTGAGAGCTATAACAGTAAATCACCTTGGAGATACTCTAGTCCATATTAAAAATGAAGCAAGAAAGCCGGGCCTATTGTGACTGCACTCTGAAATCATGCAGTACATAGTAGCCTGCATGATCTTTCTTTGGCACTCACTCCTTACCTTATTGGATTTCTTGCTCGTGGCAGATCCAGGGCGGGTATTACTGTTTAATTGTGAAGAACTGGAGCTGTCTTCATCTTCCTCATCTTCTTCCTCCTCAAAATTCATGCTGCTTGAGATGCCTGAGGAGAAAGCACCACACTTATATGAAATATTAATACATTAAATCCGTCTATACTTGCTGTAAAGCATCATTTATTATACTCTTGCACCCTTAGGCTCACAGGTGAGAGAGGGTGTGTGAGAGGGGATTTACTGTGTGAGGACATTTACAAATACACGGGTGAGACAGTACATGCCCTGAGAAGCCAAAACATTTCAGCAAATGAGAAAGGAAATATAGTTTCCATTCGACAGGGAGGACTGAGTTACCCAGAGATACAGGAGCAATAACCAGTTAGGAATTAAATCCAGATCTCCTTCATTCACTCAAGTACTTCAAACACAACACAAAATCTTAAACCTGAAATTGGAGTTGAGTAGACAACCTGTCACAGCCACTTGGAAACCTTAGCAATTAAAACACGAGCCCTTCTACAGCATACTTTCAACTATTCCTATGTGATCTGATGAAAAGCAGATCTTAGACTGAGAAGAAACATTCACATCAAGGAAATGTTCTCATGCATATTTATTTCACATAAGAACCAGTATCAGCCCGGGCCAAAAGAACTGCCTTACAGCACTTGAAAACTTGACTTTACAAGAATTCAAAGCCTCAGACATTTCAAAGGGAAATGGAACTTTGAACATCAAATAGGACTTTGCAGCAGAAAGCGTCGATGGTGGACATTTGCCAAGCCAAGTTTTTCAAGGAGTATCATGCAGATGAAGCTATCCTCTATTCAGGTTCAAACTCTACATTCCACATGTTACAGGCTACCTACACAATATTTTCTGCTAAACCAAACAAACAAAAGGAAACACTTGGTCCAGAATTGCCACTATTGGTAAGCCCAGTGCAGAAGGAGAAATGAAATGCAAAGATTTCCGGAGCCAAGCAGCATGGGCGTAATTAACTTTTTCCTTCTATACTTACCAGGAACATGATCCAGGGCGACAAGACTGGATTGGGAGGTGGAAGAGGACCAGGATGTATTTGCATGGGGATCTGGGAAAGGAAAAAATCCATGGGCTTGATTCTGCAAACCCTTAATTGAGTGAACAAGCTTAACTTGCCATCAGGACTCCACACAGGGGCAAAGGCTTACTGGATGGGGCCATAATGCTGCTGCCTGAATTCTCGGTTATGGACATTTACTCCTTTCACACAATCATAATTCATCTTCTATCTGTTTATACCTTCTATGACCCTCTTTTTTAGTACTCTGAATGAAGTCAAAAAGCCCTGGATCACACTGTGAAGCTTCAGAAAACATCATCCACGCTAAACTGTTGTGCCACAAATCCTTCTTTGCATGATACGCTCTGCACGGTAGGTTTTCAGCTTATTCCTGAATTCTAACACACACACACAAAAAATCTGATCGACACAAGTGGTATACACGGATCCCATACAAATATTCATTCAGTAACATTGAAAAAAGTATTTAGACTCATATTCAGATGGCATAAACTCTAAATATTCCCCTGTGCCTACTGAGTCCTCATCATCTTTCTCAGGCTTTATAAACTGTTCTTCTGGGACCTCCAGGGATACACAGAGACTTTTGTGTCAGTTAGTCTTTTGGAACACAAGTTTGGTCTGCAACAAGCAGAGACTGAACCAAACTAATGTAGAGAAATATAAACATTAGAGATGATATCAGTAATGGTTTTCTTCAGTTCAAATTTTTGGAATGGAATGAGAAAAAAGAGATATGAAAAAGGTTTTCAAATAGTTTTTATGTTATTACTGCTTCCAATAACTTCAATGCAAATCCCTTTGAGATAGCTTTTGACACCACGTGCACACTGGATGATGAAACAACACCAGAATGGTAAGAGCAAGTGGATAAAAGTAAACCAGAAGCATATACAATGCTTGTAATTCCATTCAGCTGCACCATGAATGGTCTCGTTACTAGCTTCTTCATTTCCTCCAGTCTGGACATACACCCCACAGCAAGAGGTTTCAACAGGATCTGCTTATGCAAGGGAGGCCTGAGTTCTCAGGTCAACAGGTATTTTCAAGCCTGTAGAACTCACTCATTAATAATCACAGATACTAATCACCAGCATTATTTCTCAGTTTATTTCTACATCCCTGCTCGCTATTTCACCACCAATATTTTGGTGATGTGCCAGCCTTAGAAAAGTCTGCATTCATGATCTGTGCGGAAGAATGTTTCAGAGAGCTCCTTTTCTAACTCAGAAATCAAATCTACTCATTCCTTAAATCTCAAAACAGTTGTAAATTCAGGTGGTAAAGAAGAACCAAGACCAAATTGCTCATTCCAACTCTTTACAGAGACATACTGGAATCCGATAAATGTGAAGACTAAGTGTTAGTTATTCACTGTTAAAACTTATGAAAGTCTGTCTCTGTCCTAGTGACTCATCTGCCACAGAAGAACTCTACATATTAAGCCTTTGGAAATCAAAAGGACAAATATTCTTCCTGCAAGAAGAAAACGATTCTAGTATGGCAATTTCCAACAGATGGAGAGATCAAATAAAACATTTGGCATTTTCTTTATTTTTTTCACATTTGGGTAGCCTATAGGTTCTTGTCTTGTGACAGAACTTAACTTGCTGGGGAAGCAGAGACAGGCTGAGAGAGGCTTCTCTCCACAAAGTTAGTGTCAAAGAGCAGCATGGGTACAAATCAGGGCTATGCAAACCTGGTGGGACTCAAGTCTTCCCCATTGATCCAGGTAGCATTTACTTCTGTGTTATTTTCCTTTTGTTCCTACTTCATGCAAGAGAAGGACTGGTGGGAGACAATAATTCTAAATGCTTTTCAGACCAATGGGGACATGCCAGTAAGGACATGACACAAGCAGCGAAGTGGCAGTGGGAGCCCATATGAAAAGCCTTAGCACTACACAAAGTTTGCCATGAATACTGGGATACTCAAAACTTTCTAACAAGCCTCCTCTGCTGGTACCAAGTAGCAAACCACATATAGTAAAAATATTGTATGGAGGTGCTGCTAGTTGCAGTCTTGTCTTGATACCTTTCGTTTGTGTCTCACAGAGCATAGCTCTGTTTTTAATTAAAATAAGTAAACCTCAGCATTCCCAGTTTTAAAAAGTGCCTCCCCCCGACTTGAAGCATATTGATGGTCCACTCTTAGCAGTGTTTGATGAGGAGGATACTCAGACCTGGTAAAAAAAAATCATACCCTATATTTAAGAATAGAGAGCAACAAAGCAAAACTAAACCAAATCAAAATGAAAACACCCATCCACTGCTTCTACTAAAAAATCAACAAAAAATTGGGGAGAATAAAAATATATCCTGGAAAAAAAACATCCAAAATAGAAATGTCCCCTAAAGTAAAAATCTGAGTGCTCTGACCTAATTTGAGAAGTCTGTCCGTAGTTTTTAAATCAATCAGCTTTAGTAGCGTGCCTGATGATTAAACATTCTGAGCCACGGTTTAAGGCAACACAATCACCACACAGATCAGAACTTGTTAGTCATGCCCAACATCCCTCGGACTCAAATGCCCAGGAAATACCACACTTGGAGAAAAGCTGCCCATTTCAGTTGAAGTTGCTCGCATCTGCAGAGTAACGTCCCAGAAAAAAAATGAATCTTAGTGAGAACTGCTCTGCAGACAAGAAGTGGGCATTTAGGTATGAATAGTCTATTCTAGATAAGTCAAGTTCGTACTTGCATTTTGCTCTTTATACACAAAGAGTTTATTCTTAAAGCCTCAGAGCACTCTTGGCTTGAGCCATCTTTGCTTCAAAAGCTGCACACTGAAGAAGAACAACTCCAAAGCAAAAGCCTTCAGAAAAAAGCTTTGTGAGGATTTTAGGAATTTTTTTCCTTCCTACAGTTAATGTCTAATGAGAGCTAATAACAGCACAGGAAGGAAGGGACAGATGCATGAATGTGTACGTACACAATCTATCTCCCAAATCATGTGTGCCTCTAGAAAAACAAAAACCACAAAACAAAACAAAAATTCCACAACATTTGGGGACTATACATGGGAAATGCTGCAGAATACACAGTGCTGTAATCTTCACCTCATAAGCACAAACACACGTTAAGAAAACCCAAACAACGTTTAACTGGCAACACAACTAAAATTAATACTCTAGTTTGAATGCTGCTATTCTGCTGCTATCCTGCTTAACCCTCAAGTAAGTGATTTCCAGAATTGTACAACATAAAAATGTGAGCAGGTGGATATGAGCGTTAGCATCTGCCTGGTACCTTAACAACAACACTGCACTGCAGATGGAAAAGCCTGGAGAGCTCTTGATCCTTGGCACAAGTGAGAACATTTTCATTTTTTTTTTTAGACAATAGAATAGAGCCTAACAAGCTCTTAGGAGAAGAAACACAGAGTAACAATCTCTTCTTAGGTTAGGGACGAGAATGAGAAGAGGAAAAGGAGTCGACGTACATCAAGCAAGCAATCAGACTATGAAGGCATCTTTGACTACTTACCTTTTTTCTGCATTGCTGTTCTAAGATCTTGTTTGCTTTGCTGTTGTTGGCCACTAGCTGCTTTCTCTCCGTCATCTTCATCATGGCTGGACTGTCCAACAGTAAGAATCTGTACCTGACCACTTATCTTCTGGACATCATCTTGAAAAGCAGCTGGGCCATCAATCCCTGTCAGACAACATCAAAAGCCTCAGTTGCCTTTGTGTCAAGGAGTTACTGAAAAGAGAATTGCTCACTCACAAAAAGCATCTTTTCTAAGAATCAGAGATTCACATTCAGTAATACTTCTAGACTTAAACACGACTAAACTAGCCTCCAAGGCAAATATGTTACTTCCCACACACTGCACTAGAGAATCTCCACGAGGTGAACCAGATTCCACTGTTGCGTGCCTCATTCCTAAAGCACACCCACCCATGCACCAGAAACACTGAAAACGAAGCAGAAAATAAATGCACTCAAGAGGATCAACATAGAAAACACATGCAGATTTCATAAGGACACACAACTGGTCCAGAAACAGTTAAGACTGAGTCCCAGATTATTCCATGTCCCCTAATAAACAACACTGCTGGTATGAAACAATGCTTCAAAGTTTCAGAAACCTGGACAACTCACAAGTATATCTATCAGTGTACACAACAGGAAGAGCAGCATGTTAACAAGCCTAAATATGCCTGCTGAATTAGTAAATTACTATACAGTTAAAACATCAGAGTTAAACTATAAAGAAGACAATATATATTCATTGGCTCCTCCATTCTCTGAGATGGACATGGTCCTGGGAAACCCACTCTGAGGTTCCCAGAGTCCCCAAGGATGCCTTACAGCTTCATACTGCGATTCTGTGGCTTCTGATGACAGCCAGAAAGAAACTATTTCCTTACACCTGTAAATCACCTCTAAAGACAGAAAATGAAAATACGGGGTGGGGTGTGTTCTTATCACAAATTAACTTCGTTTTTTCTCTTCAAGATAGCAAGTTAAAACATGAGATTGCAAATATACTTCAGCTCTTGGTTAAGACTTAGTGCTAGCATATACTGCTATGTTAGCCATAAAAAAAAAGCACATTTGCACCAATAAAAATGCTAGTATTATCATGTATGATATAGTAAATAATATCACACTGTATACTGTTGCTGTTCTGAAATACTTTGTTTAAAAGCAAGTAACACAGTGGAGAATTAGCAAGCATTATAGAGAACTAGATGAGTAAAAGAATTTGGTGCTTCCCACACTAAACAGAGCTAAATTAATCCTGTAAGAAGAAGCTGCAGGGATTGGGATTTTTTCAGTGTGATCTGTAGCTGAAGTCTCCAAGAACACCATTTCAACCCACTCTGCCAGCAGCTGTCAACTTGCATTAAAAGACAACTGGATTATACATTTAGCACGCTTCACTGTACTTTCCACACTTGCTCTCACTGCCACTGCAGTACAAAGCACAAGTGGAAAAGAGAGTGGTGCACACCCTCAGGAACAGCACCGGCTGTGCAACTACCCGACAGCATGCAGTCCAACACTGCAGAAACATTAAATTCACAGAGTTCAAGACCACAAGGAATTCCTGACTCATCTACATCACACAGACCCTTATCTAGCAGTTTCTGCACCAACCCTGTAAATTCTGATTTACAGCAAAACTAATAACAACTTGCTACAAATAAACAAGCTGTCTCTCCAACCTTGAAGAACTAAATAAAGTCCATGAAAATAGTTCTCTCATCTTGGTAGAATGATGATTTCAGACAGAAGCTCTGTGTGATGCAGAATAAAGAGTATAATTTCCTGTGTTGCAGGTATAATATGGCAGTGAACAGAACAGCATTTTTCTTAAAACCTCAAGATAAGCACTACAACAAAGGTGCTCTAGAACAGACAGATGCTGAGATCCACCATGGCATTTTTAACAGCTTTAACCATATTAACCATTATCATTAAAGCGGCTGCCTAAAGTTAAGTTCTTACCTCAATACTCTGAATTTCAAAAGTATTAAGCATCCATGAGTTTAACAAAATGCTCATACCTCATGCATATCTATCTAGCCCAATATTAAGCTTCAGACAACACAAACCTGATTTTGAGAACCTATTTCAAAAAGGAACAGACCATCTTATTCTTCAAAACAGACACTGACCTGCAGCAAATGAAATGCCTTCAACAGCGTTAAGACACTGCACTGAGGCTGCTTTTTTCTGATGCCTGCAGAACATCTGCGCTCACATCCCGTGCTGTCAGGAACATCACGTATTACTGGGCATTAGGACAAAGGCTACGCTGCCAGGTCACACTTTTAGAGAAGAAGAATCAATTTGTGTTCTGAAGAGTGCATCACTGATAGTGTGTGTTATTAAGCATTACAAACAGTTCCACTGGCAACCCCATTTAAGGGAATGGAAGACGCAGCCAGACAGAAAGGAGAAAAAAAAAAGAACCTTCACTGCATTAGAATACTGTAGATGGTTCGTGACAAATGCAGCGTTAACTATTTAATATTTGTGTGTGTGAACACATCTTGGTTGCTATATGCAGATTTGTAAAATGGCATTAAATGCAAACATACATACATGCTGCTTTTTTCTGTATCATGAGATCTAAGTGTATCTTTGTAAGTCATAGTTCAAAAGGCAGCTTTAACTATTGTCTGAAAACACTTCCAAGCTTGTGTAATTGTGATACTCAAGGTTGATCTCTCCCTATGTTTTCACTTTCTTTATCTTGTGATTCCTTTCTACCCACTTACTGGAAGGACAGTTCACCGTGCAATAGAACAAACCATTCATGTCTATAGTTATAAGTTTCCCAGTTTAAGGACAGGGTCAAAAGAGGCAAAGAAGCTGACGAGACTGTGCCAAAAAAGAAAGTCTTTATTGATACAGTCAGCATTTTCTACAGCTTTTCTGAAAAATCAGATAGAAAAAAGCCTGATCGAGATGTCCTTGAATACCTGCTAATAAGAAAAGGGAATTTTTGATAGGCAACTATGAAGGAGGGCAGGGAGGAAATACGAAGACTTGAAACAACCCCCAGAATACCAATCCCTTCAGTAACGGCCTTCTGGTAAACTTTAACAGGGTGATGTCTTGGATGAAACCCAGAAATGAAAACAAAGAGATAATGAAAAAAATGCAACACAAAATTGGCATTCACTGGCATTTCCACCCTATAAACTAATATTTATCAAAGCCTACATTCTGTCAGCACTTAAAATCATCCAGACAGTATTTATAAATAGACAGTATCATGCTCTTAAAAACTAATAATCTAAACTATCTTTTAGAATGTTTTTATAACCTGAATTAATCTAAATCGTAAGAAATGCAAAATACATTAGGTGGGCATGCACTTAATTTTGATCTCAGGTATGGGATTTTTAGATAGGATTTTTTTTCTTTTGCTTTAAATACACAAAATGTTAGCTATCTACACAAAAAAAGCACAAGACCCAGGCCTGGAATGTGGGGAGAGAGAAAAAGGTATGGGGAAAAGAAGAAGAGAACTGCTACTGGAAGCCTTGGGAAAGGAATAAAGTGGTAAACTTTTGCTTAGTATTTTTGATGTATGAGAAACAAATCTAAACCTTTATGCATCTTATGATACCTCACTATGCCTATTTGAAACTTTAGCTTCTAAAGGATGTATCAACAACCCAAAATCCATTCAGCCTCACTGGATTTAGGAATAACAATACATTTCAAGGATATGAAGTTAAGAGCTTGTTTTACTGTTCTAATCCTGCAATTTAAAGAAATCTCCTTATGGGAGCATAAATTTGTCTGTCCTAGATCTCCATCAGTTGGAAGCTGAATAGCTTCCAACAATTTTAATATGTCCTATAGATAGATGCTAAAATAAACATAGGTGAGCCATCTCAGTTCTACCAGATGTAGTTACCAAATTTCTTTCTGACAGACTAAGTAAGTACAGACTACATGGAATGGAGTCTATATATCCTAAAGTATATCCCTCCTCCTTGACCTTACAGATCTAGAGGTCAGTTTGGGATGTTTTTTTTTTTTCCCCACAATAGCACTAGTAGACCATTACAAGTGCAGTTCTGGGCACTCATTTGAGTCTCATGCATTCTTATTTCAGCTTCACAATCTTCAAAATTATTTTGCAGAAAAGAAATACACTTCCTAACCCTATTTGAAAGTGGGAAACTAAGGAAGGGCCTGGTCACGCTGAACTCAAACCTTAGATCAGTCTCTTGAATAGTCCTATCTAAACCTAAAATCTGTAACAGAATTAAGTCTAAATGGAACTTTCTCTCAAAACTGTAGAGAAATTAAGCCTTTCTAGACACTGCACCAGAGAAATTCTCAAAGTCATGAGAGTCTAATGGCACTGTAATGCTACAGCAAAGTTAGAAAATTAAAGAGGACAGGCAGAACTGCAATTTTTACTATTTCACTACTGAAGAAATAATTAAGAAAGAGTACTGAAAATTTTTAAGGGGTGGGGGAACAATGTCAAATGGAAGGAAAAGATTACATGCCACCAAGCTATGTACGACCAGGGAAACTAAAGACAGGCAGCTGATGTATGTGGCCACCACTGATAGATGAGTACAAGATCAAACATGAGGAAAGATTTTGCTATCTGACAGTAGTACATGACGCACAATGGTAGTCTTGAAAAAATTAGTTACAGATTAAATATGTGACAAACTACCCAGCAGCAAATTACAGGCGTAAGCATGGTGAGTCAGCTCTCCAGAACATTATTTAAGTATTTGGCTATATACAACATGAATCCCCAGTAATTGGATCTTGCAGGAAAAGAATCTAATTGTATTTATACACAGTATGTTCCCCTCTGCATGTATTTATACATGCAAAAATTTTGCTGTGAAAAGATTTTCAGCAAATGTTATTTCCTCTTGGTTCTTTTACATGAACTTGTAAGTACAGGAAAGAATGATTAACCGATTATTTACAGAGAGTCTTTAACGCTCCTAGGACACATGAAAAGACAGATTTCTAAATTACTTGACAATAACTTAGAATAAATGAAGAATTTCTTCATAGGAAATTTGCAAACTAAGAAAAACTAAAAAGAAAGTATCATACATCAGAGAGAACTGATTTTGCTCAGTGACTAACATCAAACAAGATTACGTATCAGGAAAGGAACATAACTCAGAGAACAAGTATTTCTGTCCCTACTTTACACTCGAGGAACTGCAAGATACAAAAATTCTTGTTCTCTTTTTATAAAACACTTAGGACACAAATTCAACATGTGAAGTCAGGCATATTGCTCACAGACAAAGTTTTAAGAATATGCTTGAATCCTCTGCAGATCAGATCTGAAGAGTTGACTGAGGTCAGGTGGGAGGTCTCTGGAACCAGAGAAAATCTCAAGCCACATTTTCTGACCTCAGTTACATACAATAAGGGTTCTACAGTAAGTATGTCCTTCCTCTACAAACAAGCTGACAGCAAATGCAGGCACACTAGATACCAGGTTAGATTAGCCACTGGTCTGACACAGAAGTCATACCCATGTGAATAACGCTCAATGCTGAGGACAGCACTGAGCTGAGTCTATTAGCATTTAATTCCAGTACAAGAAAATAGCATTGCACAAATCAGTAAGTGGAAAAAGTTCTTTCTCAGAATGATTGCTTAGGAAGCTCCAAGAAAATGGACAGAATGAAGTATCATGAAACTTCACCTTCTAGAAATGTAGAACTCCATTGCTTAAAAAAAAAAATAAAAAAAAATAAAAAAAATCTCACTGCTGGGTGAGAGAAAGAATTTACTGAAAAACAGGAATGTTTAAAGGGTGGGAAAAGCTTTTCTTTTAGTCTATTTTAGGACAGAATAACCTTAAGTACATTGTAGCAGTCTATATTTTGCAAGCCATTTCCCAGTATACACCCTATATGAGCTGTTCACTCACTGATACGGGTTCAAGCAACTCCAAAATCACAGAGAGATTTGTTTATAGGGACAGGGGGGCAAATAGAAAGCTTTTTAGGAAAGGACCTCTGGAGGTGATTGAGCCCAAACTTCCATCAAAAGAAGGCCTATTCATAACACCAGATCAGGTCACTAAAAAGCAAGTGCTTCAGCACCAAGCTCTACATTCACTGTGATGAAATCTAAAAAACTCTGGCAGGAACTTTGCTTCCATAAATCTCTACCCTGAGGAGGCTAAAATGACTTTTTCGCAATCAAGTCCATGTGTTGCCAAAGCACAGCCTGAAAGGGTTGTCAGATCTAGAAATAACTGGACTTTTCTTGCTGGAAACTCTTTTACTGTTCCTCCTGCCCTTTCTCTTTAATGCGCAGGGAACAGAAGCCAAGATAAATCTACTCTACATGAACCTCCCTCCCCCTATCAGAAAGGAAGTGCTACACTGAGAAACGAGAAGTATCCAACAAATGGTCCTGCTTTCTTAGGCAGCCAGAGCTAATGTAGTTGCTTGTTACATATAAAAATGGAACAGGAGGCACAAATCAAAACAGGCAGACAAGCGTGAAAGAAAGAACAGAAACACAGAAGCAGCAAACCAAATCAAAACATGAAATAGCCATCCTGGCAGAAAAACTGCTGTATTTCAAAGCAGCTCACTTGCTTTCTGGATCTCTTAAAGACAGCAGGGAATACCCAACATACTATATACACATTTAATGTACAGTGTAAGAAAAAAAATTGCTGGGAAGGTATCATTTATTTGAACATTTTAAACTCATCAAGATTTCTGATTTCAATGACAAAAATCATAATGCCCATGGCATTGAGTGAACCAGTGCAGTTCAAAGCAGGGGTTTTGTAGAATGTATTTACATGCTGTAAGTGCAAGAGTGGTAGGAAGAAAACCCCAAAACAACAGTTTTTCACAGAATGATTCCTGAATTTTCTTAATAGATTCCCCTTTAACTCCTGGTTTGCAGATTTTCTGGGTCTTTTTAAAGGTTCCATTTTATCTTCCTGATTTGTTTTTGCCATTCATTGCACATAGGCAAAAACCCCCACTTTATCTAGGATATTTATTAATTTCTTCACAAACATATCTTGGGGAGAAAAAACAACCAAACAAAAAACCCACGCCACTATGCACCTGTAATGCTTTCATGAATCTCAATTTTTAAAGAATCATCAAGGTATTTGATATCTAAAGATGCTTGTAATACTATGCAGGTTAAATACTTTTCATAGGTTCCTGCCACAACCATTTTCATTTGTTTGCATTATTTTTCTGTTGAACCATCCAACAATCCTGTTCAGTAATGGCCTTAGTCATCCCTTACTAGCATCACAAACCAAAGCAGAATTTAATCCACTATTTCCACTGGAAAGACAACCATATTCACATTAATTCATTATATTTTGTTCATTTTTTTTTTCCAATACTGAATACTATGTCAAACAATACACTGGGAGACCAAAGCTTTCAGACATACCAGCTTAGTGAGCTAAGCTACTATAAAACATCCTAAATTTACTGCATTTGCAGGCTCTGTCTCACCAAAGTGATGTTTCTTTTTAAAAACAGAGTGGATACTAGACATCTCCATTAATAATGAAATACCAGTAATAATCACAGATATAAGGGGAAAGAAAGCTAAGTACCATACTACCCAGCACAGAATTACAAAATGCACTCACCTCTAAGTTGAGAGGCACAATCAGCTCTACATGAGCAATTAGCCACATTCCTCTTCTTGCCTAATGTCAGTGTAACCTCATTAAACCTAATGTTTCCTTCACGTTTGTGTTTAGCACATTGTTCTGATCATAGTTTCATTGTTCTCTGAGCCACTTAAAAATATATTACACATCTAAGACCAGAGTACAATCATTACACTACATCTTCAAGAGCTATCCATGTATAAGTCAATGATTTTCTCTCTGAATTAGCTTATTCACAGGATCTGGTCTATAGGTTCTTTTTTCTTAAATCACAAAGAGATTAGCTATGCTTGGAAAGGTAATGCTCACTGTAGTTGAAACCTTTAAACCTAAAGAAACCTTTAAAATGTTATTTTAGCATATTAAGTGCATTTATCCTGCTTGTTTACAGGACGTACAAAGGTTACAGCCAGAGTAGTCAGAGTGGAGACAAAACCAGAAAAAGCAGAACCTAAAACTTTCACGATTTCATCTAATTACCGACGAACTTTCTCCAACAAAATCTCTTGTGCCACAAAATGGCATAAACCAATTTACCCTTCATCCATTTTCGTTACTTAGATCTGAAGCCGTTAGCAAATCCATTCCTTTTTTTTTTTTTTTTTACAAGATTCACACTCTTAACAGTAATGAAAAAATGATGCAAGTTCTACTACAGGGCTCTGCTTATCAATTCCATTTGCTTCATTCCTAAGTAACATGAACTAGCTATGTCTGCAGTGGATTGTTCAGTAAAATCCCTCAGGAATTTTAAAGTTGCATTTGGTTTTACTTTTTCAACCAAAACCAAAATATTTTGCAGCTTCTGTAGGGATGTAAGAACAGAAATCCGGTTATAATCCCCTGCAAACACTACAGTTTTACAACAGTATCAAAGCTAAACCAGGTATGATTCTAAGGGTGAAATTATACATGAATGAACAGTTAAATACCACTGTGCAAAAAAAGTAGATGAGCTGGATGAGAAGATGCTACGTGTATGCTCCGAACACAATTCAACTGTCAGGGATGCTTGTTGCTTGAGATTTGTTACTAGTCATCAACATAAACTTCAGGAGAGGAGGTACTCAATATTTTCTTTAGTATAGTTGGTGAGTAACACCTCCCCACTCCATGGAAACATACACAAGGTGCCATTGGTGGGGAAATGCTGAAGGCGAGAGAAGACTACAGCAGGATAAGCAATAAGAATTGCAGCAAAAGCAGAGGTTTTTATAGCTAAGAATATTAGTTTCCACCACACAGAGCAGTATCAGCATGCAGAAGCTCTCGGTCTACATTAAGTTGTGTTACTTTTACTGACACAACTTGCTTATATTAAAATATGTCAACATTTGCCTGTTTGGGGAATTTCTCAGAAAATTAATAAAAATATTACTGGCATATAAGAAAAATACTAGGTGTTACCTGCTGAGAGGCAATAGAAAACTGTGCCACTCCTTCACAGTAAGCACACAGTGCTCAGGGTTTAACTTAAATTGCCTACATCTAGCAGTAAGTTTGAAGACAGCTATCGATCCCGGGCAGCCCCAGCATGAGTGTGACTGGCATCTGCAGAATGGCCCTGGAAATCACACACTCAAATGATTACTGCTTCTTGCTCTGTGCTGGAACTGACCAGCGCAGCTCTGAAGTTCTGAACATAGCACAGACACGGACACGCCATGAAGGCAAACCAGGCACTATGAGATTAAACAGAACCTCAAGGTCATGTAGGAACCATAATTTAAGTACTACCCTGCACGATGCTCAGTTACAGCCTATGAAAGGTTTACCTTTAAACTAGTAAAAGAATTTTTACTTTTCAGCAAGATGCACTTCAAAGTAAAATTTGGCATCTGTATCAGTGTGCTGCAGCGGCACTACTTTTTGCATTAAACTGAGAAACATTAGGTTTCTGTTCAATTATTTTGCCAATTTTTAAATTCTGATAATTTTACCTTTGACTTTTACTTATTTTAAGCCTAGGTATTGACACACACCATCTTTTTTCAAATATCTGGATAAAGTGTTTGCTTCAGGGCCAGACCAAAGCCTGTCTAACCTAGGGCTTTCTTTTTAGCCAGAGAGACTACATACATAGGGATGCTGTAGATTCAGATGCAATATGTAAAATATGTGTGAAAGATTTGGAAAAGGTAGGCTCAAGTCCTGCAAAATCCCTGCAGGTAAGCCCCAATACTCTGACCTCAGTAATTACCTTTATTAGTCATTGCTACTTTTAAATAGACTTGTCAAGGATATACACTATTTTCTTACTTAAGCAGTAATGGAGAGACTGTTGGACATACACAAGACAAGAATACAGTATAGTCCAGACAGGATAGTGTTACACTGACTTTATCCAAGAACTGCACATTACTGGAAAGGTATTTATTAGTCATTTACCATCAAATAAAAATTGTATGTGGTACAAAAACCATACGCACACACATATACACAAAATTTGAATACCTCTAAAGTAGATCATGCTACTTCTTCCATCACTATGTAGCTCAAATAGTAAATCTAATAATGGCAATGTCATTTCCACCTACCCCTTTGTCATTGTCTGTAGTGTATTTTTTGTCTACCTACTCTCACCCAAAATCATTACAGAATTTTTTTCATACAAACACCCCCATATGTCGACCAGGTGAGACAGAGTAACACTGAAATAACAACCTGAAGAACCCTTTCAAGAATGTTATCTCGGTTTTGTTGAACTGATTTACAAAATGCCTACTTACATCTCTAATTTGCACAGCTCAAGCCTCAGTAAGACTGGACAGAACTGACTGCAATTTAAGGCTCTTTTGCCAAATTACATTACATACAGACAGTCTAAAGAAACCACATTGATGTAAGATGACTCTCATTTCTTTAACACAGCAGGAAAACACCAGCTATTTTTCCATCAGTACTTTTTTCCTCCTCTGCAATTTGAATGCTCTCCTTTTGGAAAAGACTCAGTTTACAAATTTTAGCCCTCCTTCAATTCCAGGTTATACATGCCAAAGCAAGACCAGACCACTCACATTTTCCAATCGCACAAAATTTTCAAGAAATTACTTTCAGGCTCTTTACAAAAATTCAAAGAAATTAAAAAAATAAAAAAAAAAAGAAGAGAAGAAAAAGGTGTATTTTGCAGTCAATTCCACATCTGACATTCAGCTGCATGCAGCTAACCTTTGTGTTTCCCTTTTTTCTCCTTTCTGGTGCCGCCAGTCTGACAGCTTGCAGCTGCAGCCTTGGTTTTTTTAGCTGGTTTCGGAGCTTGGGCATCCACTACCACCTTTACATCTTCCTGCTCGGCCTCCTGCACTGCTTGAGAGATTCAGGGTACCCCACCATAAAGAAAACAGAGAAGAAAGAAACAAAGAGAGATGAGAGAATGATTTCAGAACTCTGTGAAGGTATAAAAGCGCAAGCAGACACAGCAGAGTTTGTTTGGTATTTCAGACAATTCATGCAGACAGAAGAGTCAAATAAACCATAATTTGCAAAGCTATGGTAAACCTGAAAGTGTTAGGTTACCTGGAATGTATTTCCTAACTTTTTTCCTCCTTCCAATAATCTACTAGCTTCTAACTTTCAGCTCAAAAGTGACATCAGAATATTAATGTGTTGCTGAGCTATTGTAGGAAGCACTTTTCCTCACAGTAAAGCTCTGCAAGACTGATCATCAACTGTGGCAGCATGAAGCCGGAAAAATTGTATTTAGAGTTTGCACTGCCTGTGCTTAAACCTACATCTTAACCTGAAAACATGGAATCATTGGAAGGTTATTTTCAAAATACAGCTTGCACAGTTGTATATATCACAGTACGATGAACAGAATGGCCATGCATTTTACGGTGAAAATACACCCAAGCCGAAAATACAAACTCCTCCTGCTTTGTAACATATGCAAAAACTAATTAATTCCTTAGAAGTCTCAATATAATATGCATGGCATAAACTGTGAATGCCAGCATAATTCATGCAATGCCAACTGTTTTCAAAGTAAAAGGATGCTTTTTCATTTTCTAAAAGCATGACACACTTTGAGGTCAATATGTGAATCCGTGAAAGCAACACACAGAAACTCTTTCTTCTGGCCAGGCCAAGCCTTGAAGTGAAATAATATTGAGTTTACAAAGACATAAATGTAACTACCTTTGTGAAATACAATAAAATAATCATCCAACTTTACCCCCCTAAGGAAACAACTTGTAAGTAGGCACTAAGTGATGTTGGTGTTAGCTGTTGGTCACGGTCAGTTACTAAGCTCCACTGGCTTCACTTGATTGTGGTTTATCTCAGATGGAGATGGCCTCCCACCATCCCTTTTTATTTCTCGAAACTAAAGTGCTTTATTTAAAAGGATAAAAACAGTCCACTAAGGAACCTTACCAGAAGGAACTGGTTGCCCATAAAATTACTTTTAAAATATCCTGAGAAACTAAATAAACCCCCAAAAGGCCAAATGATGCTCAATGACATGTGGACTGCCAGTAATCTCTCTCTGAAGGCGGAAATTCTCCCTAGGCTTCTGGTCTGTGAGGCAATTTCCCTGTTTGTCAGGAATCCTTCCTGCAAATGAACGGCAATAGAAGCACCAAGGAAATTCTTAGAGGAGTAAGATGAAATGGATTTATCTCTGTCTGTGGAGACTGTAGCTTACAAACTACACAGCTACCCTCTTCAGCAAAACAATCTGTCATGAGTAGCATTACATTCACAACACAATGAGCATCTGAGGCACTCTAAACACACGCTCCTTTTCTCATTACACAGCGGAAGAGTTCCAGATTTATAAAAAATATACATTAAATCAGTAGAGGGGTGAGTAAAAGCCCAAAGAAACAGCTTGTCACTGCCCAACACCTCATATGTGTCTTCATCATCCATTACTCACAAGACTGCAGTCCCTTCGCTGAGTGTAGAGGAGCACTGGAAATGAGTAAGACATAACCAAAGGAGTGAGTGCACAGGATGCTAGGGAAAATGCCATTAAAGAGTACACTGGGTCCTATTTTCATGGACATGGCAGCCTTGGGCTAAGCAGGGAACCAAAGAGTCCCTGCTCCACAGTCTTTAAATGTGTGACTTACCAACCCAGCAATCTATCCTGTATTTGTAGCTCAGTCTCTCTTTAAAAAACAGGGGTTCTTTTGCTTTGAAAATGCTAATCCACATTATAATTAAATTCAGTACAAATTGCCTGTATTAAATGAGCAGACAGTTCTCTAAATCATTTTAAATATGGCCATATTCATTCACTCAGATGAAGCATCATTTACTTGGTCCAAAGCAACAATTAATCAGCAAAGGATGAAACATTCTGACACTGCTAATTGAAAAGCTAAAGACTTATCTTCACTATCTTGTCAGCCATCCTTTGATCTAACAACTAAAAGCCTGAAGCTTTTTGAATTACTTTTGTCTTACAACTTTCAGCAAGAGGTATCTAAGTACATACATGATGGAGCTCCAAAATGCAGAAAAGGCAATTATTTTCATTTCTTTCTAAGGCAGAGAACAAGATTTCAGTTCAGTAGCCATTCTGAGCATACACCATCACTGCTGCCTCTGGTAAAGAGGACTTTCACTTTAAGTGATAGAGGCTTAAAAATAAGATTTAAACCATAAATGTGCAGATGCTGCAGCTGGGTTCATGAAAAGAATTGGCACAGAATTTCCTGTTCCTAAAGGATGATTTTCTGAGCTTTACAATTACGTTTAAAGCACCACCTCTAAGATAAATTCAAATCTAATCCCAAAATACCATCTGCACCACAAAACCATCTTATTCTTAGCTATTAATTATTGGGAAAATCTCAAGTAAGGCTCATCTACTCACTAATGTTTTCTCTCGTGACTGCAGATGCCAAAGAAATAACGTATTTTTGCTACTGACTGTACAAATTCAGTTCAGGACAGAGCTGAATTCCTGGACATTTGGCTACACGTATGCATTTAAGCACAGGATAAGCACTGGTCTCCCCTGCCTATAAGCACTAACCTCCTCATGGGTAACTGCTGCCCACTGCAACGAGGCAGGAAGTGAAGTTCACAGTGCACAGTTCCTGCCAACAGGGCCAACCAGTACTTTGATCCCCGCAGAGGAGTGGGCAATGGGCTGTCTTCTGAAGCTTGCCAACCTGCAGAGAGAGCTCTGTAGACCTTCCTTGTTTAGTGGGTCCAACAGATTTAGATGTGGAACAAAGTAAAAAACTCTGTTTTGTGTTTCCAGTGCTTTCTCCTGCCCTGGAGAGCTGTAAGAACAAGCATTTCTGATACCCTCTGTACTCACTCAGCAGCTGGCCATTAGCATGTGGAACTTTGAACTTACTGAACCAGAACTCCTAGTCTGTCTCTGTAGAGATGAAGCAATTCATAGAGGTAATGTTTATCTCCAAGCATGTTGCAGGGGATCAGATGTCTTCCCCTCTGCCCTTTACTACATTTTTGGATCACTAAGTAACAGCCTGACAAGAATTTCCCTTCTCAGCAGGATGGGAACCTTGAGGCAAACTCTAACCTGCATTATCCACAGCCTTTAGATAGCCCCATAAAACAGTTCTCCGCAAGAAAATCTGAATAAGGAAAATTAGATAAATTGGCCTCCCTAGATAATATTTGCTGATATGACAGCAAATTACATGCCTAGTTGGATGTTAAAGAGTTAAAAACAATGACAGGCAGTAACAGAGTATAAAAAAAGAATCTTAAATGCAGTTATACAGGGATGAAATTTCAAAGACTGTCACTCAAAAATGCATTCATTTCAGTACTAAGAGAAATTTAGACAACTTCAAAAATCCTTATGAGAGTTACCTTAAACAATAGAAGATGACATTTGAAAATTTAGCCTGATATTCCATGGGCCCCACCCCAAATTGTCAAAATCTTCACTTAAGCACCTGACCCCCTCCAGTATTTTCCTTTTCTATTAGAATTATTCATTTGTACTAGAATTTGCATTTGGACAAGACAAAAATGGAGGAGCATGTGTTGTGGTGAGACAGAATTCCTAACAGCAAATAGCAATGAACTCTCAGATACGGTGTTTCATTCTCATTTCAACTCCTAAATTGTAAGAAACAGTTTTGACAAAATTGGCAAGCTTTCAAATACAACAAAGACATGATTTTAATTTTAGTGTTATTCATTCATGTTCATTAAATCAAGTATTGACTACTACCCTCAATACAGGATTAGGAAAAAAATACTTTTGGGGAGATAGAAAGCAGCATACAGTGCTATCTCAATTCAAGATCTGAGCTGGAAAGAGGAACAAACAAACAGTCCATTAACAAGGTGAGTGTAGAAGGACTCGCATCTAAGCAGAGAAGGGCAGTATCCTGTCTTTGCCCTGCATCACCAATGGCTTAACTGCTAAAAAGTGGGAAAAAAGAAGCCACCCCCATGAAGCACTTCCATGTTGGACAACACTGCATGTTACAAGGAAGAGGGATAAAGCTACAGTACACAATCAAACAAAAAGATGCAATTTGTAAGGGAGTGACAAATTCTGTATTATCTGTGACAGATAACACAGAATTGGAAAAAAAAAAATTGAAAGACAGTTATCCACACACATTTATATGAGTAAATGAAAAGCACAATTTTTCGTCTGGCCTTCATGATGAGAAGTTCACACAGGACATTACTTTCAAAGTAGCATGCAATGAAAATGCAGATTTTTTTTTCCATTTACATGGCCACTTGTCTTGATAGGAGTGCTTGCACATTCTGATGATCTTAGAGGAAGAAACAAAAAAAGAATCTCTATGAATCAAAACTTACCGATCTCTATCACATAAAAATACCGTGTGCTGAAAATCAGTGGATTTGATCAGTACGCTATCTGAAGAATGACATGAGTGAAAAATCACAAAAAAAAAACAAAAAAGGAAAAAGAAAAGAAAAAGAAAAGAAAATTAAATGGCTACATTAAAAATTTGTACAGTCTCTGTGGAAAACACCTGAAGTAGAAAGAGGATGAAACAGATGATGAGGTATGTGAGAAAAACTATTGGCTCCACTGGGTAAGGCAAATGTTTATTTTATTTACCAATGTCCTCTCAACAATTAAAGTGAAATCCAGAATAAATACCATGAAAAAAAACATAAATTACAGTTCAGTGTACCTTAAATCAATGCAAATTGATTGTCCTTTTCTTACAGTTGACTGAGATGTTCTTGTGCTTCACTGTAAGAACAGCTTGCTATTTTACTTTGTAAAGTTCTAGCCTTAGTGAATCTTGCTACTGATTTGGGCTGTTCATTATTACTTTATTTATCAACTTAGATTCTGGTCTGGTCTACAATCCATCTAAATGATACTTGAATCTACCAGAAATATTGTAAAGATGGGCAAATGCACTGTATTTTACAATGCAATACAATATTTTTATGAGTTTTATATAAACAATAAAATTAGCTAAATGGAAGGGCCTGAATTAGGGCAAGGACACTGGTATGTTAGTTAACATTCAATCACACGCAAAGATTTGATTTCTGCTTCAAAATGCTTATAATCAAAGGCATTACCCCTGCAGCTAGTAACAATCATATTCCCAAAAACTTATAGTGCCCATAAATTCCCTATGTATCCTTGCAGCTTGTGTATCTAACACTGATGTGTTGACTAGGCTGCTTCTACAAAGGTGAAAATTCTCATAAGTAAAACTGAATGGGAATGGGCTGCAAAAAAAGAAACAAGTGTACACGAGAATCTGGTGCTGCTTAAGGTCACTATTAAAAGCTCACTGATGTAAGATTTCCTCAGAAAGAACAAAGGCAAGAATTAAACAAAAAATTCTTCCCAACCCCCACATAACTGCTGTCTGACCCTGGGGATGGGGGGAAAGAAAAGGAATCATGTGAAATGGATAGTTAATAGCAATGATTTCGACTCTTTGGGAAGCAGACAACTAATAAGGAGAGCTAAAATTATCCATGAGAAACCTATGCCATGAAGATTAAAGGCAGTAAGGAATTACATAATTGTTTAGTGTACTGGGGCCCTGAGGGCACGAGCAGGTTTAATTGCCCCAGTGAGCATCCCTGGGGGCTTCCACCCTCATCCTACCCATGGGCCATGGGCTCTCTTTCAGCTCATGATGCAGGTGTGGTGTGTCCCAGGTATGCCTCTTGGGAGGACCTTGGTGCTACACTCTAGGTAGCTCATCTGCATGGTGGACTGCTCGTATGTACGCTGCAGCCCCATCTCCTTTCCAACCTGGAAGCACCCTGGATAGCCCTGGATTCATCCCTTGTTGTGAATCTCCTGAGAATCCTGTTGGCAGTGGCCAGTTCTGCATGCTGTGTCTGAAGCAGGTGGGTTGATCTGTGAGGGCATCACCCATGCTGGGGTCACCCTCATCTCCTGGCCCCTGCTCCTCCCATATACTGAGATTGTCAAGGACAGAAAATAACAGCTAGTGCTGAAGTAGTAACTGAAAGCAAATACAATGTAGGTGGAGCTTATCTCAAATCTTTCAGCACCAAGAAGCACAAAAAGACCTCTAAACCTCTTGCTACCCGATGCTCTCTGATCATTGCTGCTGCGTTGACTTTATTTTGGAAATGTACTAGTGCAATCAGGATTGCTGATAAATCAAAAAGATGCTTTAAAGGATGAAGGCGAAGAGACTGCAGCTGAAAGGGAAATTTCAGAATATATGTTTATTGGAAGTTAAGTATTTTGCCCACACGATACTTGGAGTGGTGCCTGATCTCTCAGTATTACTAGTCTTGTGCACAGAACATTCCTTGCTATCTTCAAAAAATAAACCTTCTCATTTCAAGGTCAGTGGAAAACAGGGATGGCAAGGCACTGTTTTGATGAACATGCAAATATATGGAGTTTTAAATGGATAGTTAATTGATGTCATCTTATATATCTGACAGCTTGATACTTCTCAAAAAACTCTCATCATTCGTGGTAAAGGAACAGAATGACACATCAAAATTAACCATCCAGAGCTATGACTTATCATCAGAAGCCTGTTCAACACACAACACAGCCATTACATCTAAATGTGCTGCCAAATGTCAAAGAAGGAAAGTAAGAAAGTAATTTTTACACATGGTTAATCTAAATCTCTAAATTGAAAGTTGCTATGAAAATTACTCTGAGAATATGTAATTGAAAACATTTTTAATTTCAAGCCTTAAAAAAAAACAAGCCACAGCTGCAACAAAGTATGGTAATATTAATGAAAGCATATCTGGCACTCATTCAAATCTCTGCCTTCCTCAGTGCTGCAAAAGGAAAAATTGCTCCCCAATGGATATTCACCATTTTCACAGAAGTAAAATTACTCTTCTCTGTAAAAATGGGCTTTCATCATTTGCATTAAATGTAATTAAATAATGTAATTAAATTGTTGCGGTAACTAGTGTATCTCTGCATGCTACCTGGCTCCTGGAATGCTCAGTATGTAATTTCAATCTAGACTGAAAAGAACTCATAGCAGAATTTGGCAATGTCATATCAGGCTAAAATGTTTGTTCAGGTTCTCAACAAACTTCACAAAATATGTAGTGTAGAGATACAGGAAAACAAACCAGCAGATGTGACTGAAAGGCATTACAGAATGGGAAGTAAAATTTAATAAAAAATTTAAACAAACAGGTTTAAATATATTCTTATGAAGGACACTGAATTGAAAATAAACAAGAATACAAAAAAGAGAAGAGAGAGCAACTTGTAAGTGATCGCTCAGATCAGGAGAATTAAATTTATTCCAGTGAATAAATGACTTTGTTGTCTTTTACATACAATGTACACTTCATAGCAATAGAAAATTTTGTTATTGGTTCTTATTTCGCTATTTATAATGATGAAATAGTGATGAAGTTGTATTTGGTACTGCAAGAGAGAGATGCATTATTTGTAAGAGTTGTAATAACTGGAGCCAAACATCATGGAAGTTAATGGAAGGATACCTGCTCCTAGAAACAGCAGGAAGATAATTTAGTGTTTAAGCTACAAGTGTGGTCTCAAAAGTATATTAATACTTGCATTTAAGGGCAGGGGAAAGATGGGGAGAGACACTATGTTCATCATTTTACATGAACACTTTCCATTTGGACCAGAGTGCCAAAGATTCATTTTATCTTGAGTTGGCCTATTCAACTTAATTCCTGTCAGGTCCTGCAGACAACTCAAGTACTTCTGTTGTTATTAATTAGTCATTATGCCAACAACCAAATGGTTTTAAAAATATATATTACATGCAAGTCATCTGCAAGCTACAGGATTGGAAAACTTTTACCTGTAGGTGACATATGGGTAGGAACTGACAAGAAGTGATCTGTATAGAGACTGGTGCATGGTGAACTCTGCAGAGCCACTTCCCCAGTGGAAGGGCACCCTTCTCCTTCAAAGTCTCACAGCACCCAGAGGAATTGCTAGTAACACTTGTCAGGGAAAAGAGACACAATTTCATCCTACCAAAGCATCACTTCTCTGTTTTGAAGGTATCTAAGAAGAATGATCCCAGCAATATTCCTCCTTACTCTGTGAAGAAACCCTTTCAGCAAGGCCATTTTGTTACTTATTAAACCAACAAAAAACAAAAACTCAAGAGAGCCCTGTACCTGCTCAGTTTCATACCGAATTAAACTGGTCCCAGCATCCTCAATCCTAAGAAACACAGATGTAGGAAAGTCACATTTGTATTATCCCTTTTGTGAGCTGCCCCAGCTGTACTCAGTCACAGCCCCTCCATCCTACTGCATCTTAAGATTTATTTACACTTCCCTTTAGCTCCAAGCTAGAGGAAGCAAAATACAGAGGACTAGCAGCGATCACCCTGTAACTCCCTGCAGAGGATCGAAACCAGTTAAGGCCTTCTTTATATGGAAAAACTTGTGATCAGCTTAACTAGTGAAATATGCTCTTCCACTGTATCTACCTACAAATAGCTCATCAGGCCTATGTTGCATTCCAGAACAGAAGTGACTGACCTTTTACTCCACAAACTGATTATTACTCTGGAATGAAGTGAGTTTTTATTCCAGAGTAGAGTTGCCCATCAGGGAACTATCGCAGCACAGATAACTGCATCAGAATAAGTTATGGAGGTGTATGAAAGAAAATTTCCCAGCACGGAAAGCCTAACATCTCAGAATTGCTGTTATCTCTGACCTACTTTGCTCAAAGCACCATAGAGATACCTCCACAAAGGCATCCAATTATTTGTTGAAATCAACAAGTACTTTTGTGCTACACAGAATCAGTACAAGCTAAAAAAAGAGAGTACAGGAGGATGATAGGTCAAAAGAAGGGACTTTTTTGTAGCATTTGCAGTACAGGAATTGATTTCACAAACATGCTCATCCGAGCAATGTAGCTCATTTAGTAGACCATCAGCTCCCATCAAAGAGTCATTCTTAACTTAAAATCAGCATGCCCATAACAGAAACAAATGAACGGAAAAGAGCAGAATAGTTCTTTAGAAAAAGCCCAGCTGTCTCATGCATCCAACACTGCCACATACAAATGTTTTCATTGAAAGGGAAAAAAAAGCCTACCCTGAAGCTGAATACCATAGTTAAAAACGGTCATCAAAACCTAAATACATACCATGCAGTGTAACTTAAGACACAAAGCACCTTCATAGAGAAGACCACACCATAAAAGGACAAATCTGAAGTTCTTACAATATTTTCAAAAGCACTGTTCCTAACACTTTACTAGGTAATTAAATTCTCCTAAATTGGCTTTTGCTAACTGCACAGTTTATTACAAGGAGAGCTGTTCCCAGGGATTAACAAACTCCATGCTGAATATGAGAAATATTGCTATATTTTTTTTCTCATCTGAACCTTAAGAAATATTGAAAGGGTCTGAGAGACAAATTTAGAACAAACTTATTTAAGTCAAATAAATTAATAAGTAGTGCAGTAAATGGTATGGTGTAATTTTACAGGAAGGGTCACTTTTACCTTAAGAGGACGGTTAATCTTAAATTAGAAAGTCCACTCTAGTGCAAACTGTTCAAAATTTAGCTCAGTGCAGATATGAAATTTAGTACCATTTATGGGGTGATAATGTTTGTTTCTCTGATCTGTGAAAATTAAAACCTTGTTCAGTTGATATTACAGAAGGTTTAGAACAGTTCTGTACCTTTGATAAGCTATTGAGTGAAAGAGGAAAGAGAAAATTTCTGAGTTTTCTGATTAAAAAGAAAAATGTAAGGAAAACAAACTAAACTTCTGTGCAAAATAAAATTCTTAAGTCAAACTGGAATGAAAATAAATTTCTTCTTAAAAATTTTCTTCCCAGACCCTAAGAAAAAGACAATAAGAGTAAGAAATATTACTGATGCTTTTAATACATAATTAAAATAATAACATAATTAATACTAAGAGAAAAATTAATTCTCACTTATGGTAGCCTATTGTGTACAGAAGCAAGATAAAAAAGCCCATTTTAATGAAACCTTAACATGTATCAACACAATTTTCCAGTTTCTAACAATAAATTCTGTAGCTGTAACCACAGCAAAAAATTCCACCAATTTGCAAACCAGGGGTAGAAACTCCGGAACTGCATTTCTCACAGCATGATTACTTAGTCCAGTAAATACCTGCTATCTCATTTTTGAATGATGTGATAAACAACTGAAAATGAAGTGACAGGGTAGATGAAAAGTAACCATGTGCAGTTCAGAGATCTGAACTGAATAATGGATTCAGGTTTTGTTTGTTTGTTTTAAGAGCAGGATTCTGGCTGATTTGGGTTTATTTCTACCAGAGGTTTTGGATTTTAGATTTTAGACATTAAACCTTAATTATTCTGGCACCTAGTAGCATTCCCAACCTGAGAACTGCATTACCAGAACAAGCAGATTTCAGCTCTGAAATATTCCCTGAGTATTAACATGCCCATTAATACTGAGGGAAAGGAAGCCTTTTTCTACTGAGGTTTATGAATCCCTTATGAATCAAATTCAACTTAACAATCTGCAAAACAAGAACATTTGAAAATTACTGTTCTCTATAACCCTTGGAGGTGTTAGCAACCTGGAACAAGATTTACAAGAGACACAATATTGAAGAAGGGCTACCCAAGCTTCCCTCAAGGGAATCCTGAGGAAAAGTATGCATCTACCCTCACTAGGGAGCCAACAAGCATGGGGCATATTGAGAACAGAACTAACAACTGTTTTCCATAGATTTTATTCCTGATGATTAAATTCTTTGATGTCTAATAATACAGAAATGGCATATTTTTTTCCCTATGTCTATGATACCTGAAGCATCTCTACCCCTTCTGGATTCTGTAATCTTCAATAAAAAAGCACAGACCACATTGTACAAGCTTGAAATGTTGTTCTCTACCTGCTTACTAATTTTAAGGATCCTTGCAGAAACACAGTATCTTTGAACTGATTATATTCAAACTAAGCTGAAATTAGTTAACATGTTTCCAATTTATCATTAACACTGTCAGGCTTAAGCAAAATTACATATAGAAGAAAATGTAGAATGGAACAGCATAAGCATTACTTCTGTAGGAATCAAGGCTGAAGACACCTAAATATATATGGTAGAAGGGACAAGCCACTCTCTCTTCCCACAGCACTGAAATGGCAGGTAGCTACCTCACTCCCTCCTGCTAGGCTAGCATTGCAAGTTCTGATGCTTTTATCTCAAAACACAAGTGAAGGATTTCAATTATTTATTAAAAAAATCCAAAAAAACCACCGTTGTTCCCATTAGCATACATGTAACATAGAAGTATCATACTATGACTTGCAGTAAATACACATGCAATAGATCATATTTGTATACCATGATATATGGTGCTGCTGTTGCTGTTAAGATATGATTCAACCAATGGTGCTTGCTCTTCTGAATGTTTCATTCTGCGTGTCCTTGTGCGACTGTCCACATTGGACTGAACCATTAATGGCTCCTGGCGCTTTTTTTTCTGCTTCTGTTCTAGCAATGCTCGCTGAGAAAAATACAAAGAAAAGCATCTGTTACTGGACTCCAAACGGTAGCAACCTATGATAAAAAACAATGGACACCTTTACACCTTCTGCAGTGGCAGCAGTTGGCAAGTGGGATATTGGGATACTGGGTTCTAGGAAATCTTTCCAAAAAAGCCACAGCCAGCCCACTGCTAAAACACCTGCTGAAAACAGCAAATAATTAAAATAGATCTTTCTGAGCAGTCTACCAGCTGTCACAGCCTCTTGGAAATAACCCTTGGGAAAACAACAGTATGAGAGTACTGGCTGGGAGGGAAAGCAAGGGCATGAGACAAACACCAATTTAAATTTCTGTAAATTGAAAGCAGGAAATCTGCAAACTAGAATCAAGTGATAATGCTGGACATGAGCCTAATTTAACAACTATACAAGTCAAACTGTAATTAAACACATTAATTTCTCAGCTAGACCAGCTGAAAACCAAAACCTTCAGCATCCAATGGCACTTCTCTTTTTAAGCCCTCTTTCACAACCTCAGAGAACTGCTGATTTTACTTATCCATTATCTTCCCATTTCCCTGCTCCTGTACAATGATTTTTTTTTTTTTCTTTTCTTTTCTAGAAAGGAGATACACAAATCTCCTTTTAGGGAAGAATAAGAATGAAGAATGGACTGCTTCAGCTCCATAAGTTGTGTGGAACACCTCAACATGACTTCAAAATGATCAGAATCTAGTACAGGATTATGGCATTAAGAGACAGCATTTGAATTTGAAAATGAGATGCCGGTAGACATGCAAGCTGATAAAACAATGAGTAAGGAAATGCACAGAAAAACATAAAATTAAACTCACAAGGTTTAACTAAAAACACGACAAAGGACCACAGAAAAATCAAAGGGAAAGTGCAAACATCAAAATAAAATTTGATAGTAACATTTCCTGAGATTTCGTGGGAGAGATTCTGAAGAGATTCTACATTACTTTCTTGTACAAGTCATGTAGGAATACAGTAGCAAAATAGTGAACATAGCGATAGTGCCACTAGTGTACAGCCACAGGGGTTAAATCCATGGAATTAAAGGACATAAAACCTTTGTGGTAAACTGCCGTGAACCGGCATGTCTGCCAGAACCTCTTGTCCTTCCTGATCCATTAAAGGAGTAACAAATACATTGTAAATCAGCTTAAAACAAGTCCAAGGCAGTGGAGATGAGAATCACTCAAACCACAATCATAAGAAAAATTTTAATGGAAGTTAGAAGTCTAAATAAGCTGTAACCTCCACAGACCTTTCTTCTGCATTCCCCAATCAGAGGATGCAATTTTCTATCAATTACCAGATACACGTGTCAGTGATTTCATTACTTCAAGATCTAGAGAGCAAGAAGGTCCCCCTCCCAAAATCTTACCTGCCTGTCAAGCTTCTGCTGACGCAGGCTGCTCCCCTCATCATCCAGAACACTGCAAAGACAAAGAGTACGTAATTGGAACAAATTTATCACTCAAAATAACACCTAACAGCAATCACTGGAGCAAACTCTTGAAGGAGTTATCCATATAAAACTCCCACTATGTTTCAGGGAAGTTTGCCTGCCCTAACCTACAAACATTAGCTGAAGAGAATTTAAGTGCAGTCCAGGGAAAACTGAAAATCTCTGGCTTACATAAACTTCAACGGAAATATGTATTCAGACAGTTCACAAATAAATACAAGATTCACAGTCTACAGATTGCTTTCTTCTCCACTGTCTTCTAACGCAAAATGTTGAGGTACACAGCAATGGGGTTTGACAGAAAATTTGCAGGTAAAGCATATAAGAAGTGAGGAGTATAAATGAGCTGCTTAGCAACTCTGCAGTATTTAAAATTACATTAAGAAAATTAACTGGCTAATCTTTCATACACTGAAAACCAGAATTTATTCCTGAATATCTGAAAAGTCACACTTACTGCCATACACTTCAACTTCAGAGACTGGCAAGACAAACAGTTTGGTGCGCTGCCATATAATCTTTCTGCTTATTGTTGGTAGTTGGGAGATTAGCTCTGGCACATTAAATTATTTTTATTAATTAGATGTTAAAAACCAATGCCACTGAAGTCAGAAAATTATTTTTGTGAAGCATTTTGTCAGACTACTGACCACACTTTATTCTTCTGGAGAACAAAGGTCTCTAGTGTAAGAACATTATGGTTAAATATTGCACATAGATAATTACATCTTTTAAACTGTAGTATGTCATCTACAAAAGAAGGAAGTGCTATAAAGCAAAAAAATAGCCTCTTACATGTGGAATTAATTTTCTCTTACAACACATTTTTATAAAAGATTAGCCTCCTTTTTGTTTTATAAACACTCTTAACAATCAAAAGGATAAAGAAAGAAAAAACTCCAGAACAAACAAACCTGGATTCTGACCTACATCCAACCAAACTGCACTGCAAAATAAAAATATTACTTCCCATGTATCAATATATACACTTTAGGAGACAGTAACATTGTAGACTTAGAACAGCTAATAAAGGCATGCAGAATGCCACCTTTCCACTGCCAGCATTATCTAAGACTATAATGAAGCATTAGCTTTTCACAATTTACACTCAAGTTCTATGTTACAAAAGGCTGATGCTCTACAGAATTCAGCTGTGCAGTACAAGTACCTTGGGTATGAAATTACACAGTCTCTTGTAGAGACAGCGCAGTACTCATAGTCCACATGAAAAAAGAAAAAAAAAAAAAAAATTACAGGAAGAACCGTCGCACTCACAAAAATGTTCTTCTTTACATCACGCATTCCTAATTCGATGAATTACAGAAGCAAGTTATAAAAAGAAGACACACATTTCTCCATGGCATACAATGTCAGCAGCTTTTTTCAGTAGTTCTTCACTACAACTGCAATACGTATTAGCTACACTACTAGAAAATAAAACTACCCTAATGGATTAGCCAAACAATTGTGTAAAAGATGCCTAAAGTTTCAGACTTAACAGCCTGAGAAAATCCTCCTCATTTAAGACAATGCTTGAAAAAAGCAAAAAAAAAAAAGTAATGATGCTAATACAGGCCATAAGAACAGCAGAGGCAGCAATGCATATACCATCCTACCATCCATATCATGGCATAACACACTGAACAGTACAAGGGAGCAGGAGAATGATCACTGAATATCACTGAAAAGCCTGCAGTTCTATCCTTTCTTGATGCCTAAATAATGCTTATGCAAGTCCAGATAAAAAGAGGATCCAATTTAGCCCATTTATTCCTCTGCTATAACAGTAGAGCACTCCAGCTTGAGACTATGCACTTTGTTAATATTTTCTACAGGACTAGTGGACCCTGGAGTTGCTGATTAGCAACCAATATTTCACATTCGCAGATTTTCAGTCTCCTGAGACTGGGTGACTCCCAACACTGCCCATTAAGGGACATCAGGTTGTCAATAAATACATACATATGTATATAAAATAGGCTCTGTTTCTGTAGCAATTCCATCAGACCCTCGCTCTTGCTGCTTTCAAAAACGTCTGTAGTGGACTCTGAAGTGCGTGTAACCATGACTGACCCTTTTTCTCACAATTCAGCAAATCCTTACAGAAAGATTTGGCAGTTGATCTTACCACAGCATCTGTCATTCCATGCACTCTGACATGCTCCAGGGGCCAAGAGCTGAAATCCAGAAAACCTACCCTCTTCTTTCTTTGGAAAACACAGAAGTTGAGGAGCGGGACAGCCTTTGCCCTTCATTTTCTTTGAAAAGAACACAAATCAATCGCTTTCTCCTCTGGAAGAGTTGTGCTCATGCTGAGGACACAACCTATTCTGCCCCATTTCAGAAGCAGCCACTTTTTTGTTGCTCAGTGGTCCAGATAACTGGGATAGTCAAGAGACTAAAGGCCCAGCACAGTGAAAAAACTATGGCTTTAATATGGCATGACCACTACAGAAAATAGTATCATAGAGAACTGCTACAACAGTTCTTCCCATGTTTGATACGATGCTAGAAAATCCCAGCAGTAGCATGAAACTCAGTCAGTCTTAATAGAGAAATGTAACTTTAAAATTCATGAAAAATGAATTACTGAAGAGGATGCATACATATTAGCAATCTGCTGAGCATGCTGAAGTATCCTGAAGATCCAGTAAGGTTCATTTTTACTCCTATTTGGTCAAGTATCATGTATCCACCTGGCATATTGGCTACGGCTGTGACCCATTTAAAACAAAAAGCAATCTTACACCATATATGATATTGTAAACAGCACCTTCAGCTCTGCAGTAATAGTCTAATCCAAATTCAGTTAACAAATCACAGCCTGTATATATTTCTTTGCAAATAATTATGCAGGGAAGACCCTAGTCTATACACAACTCTAGCAACCTACCCATTAGAGCTTACTGGATGCTGGGGTTAAGAAGTCAAGCGTATAGCTATGTACTGAAAAGATTCATATTAGCAGCCTGGACCAAGGCATACAGAGACTTAAGTCTTAAATTTAGATAGTATTCTTTCCAAAAGTTAAACATGGCATTTGATTCACATATTCCTGCCTCCTGTTTTGTAAAGGAAAATGCATCAAATGAACAATCACCTTTTTGCCAAAGTATTGCTTTTAATACCATCTTTTTAAGACATAAAATCATATTGTAGAGACGGTTTCAACGTTAAATTCAATTTACACAAAAATAACCAGGCTTTCTATATTGCTGCATGTAATAATGAAGACAAAAATATAAGCAAGAACTTTAGTATCCTAAGCTTTTCATAATCTGTATTCCTTAAAAATCATTTAGAAAAAAACCTAAGACCAATCAAGTTTTAAGGATAAAGTTTCATGATTATATGAAGCTCCACAATTTACTTCTGAGATGAAGGCAGAAGAATATGTAAGTCAACATCTTGCTACATTTTACTGTAATTCCACATGGACTGATTTCAAGTAAAATCAGAAAAGCCTTAATTCCAAGAACACATTTCACAGTAAGCACTCTGAATATGCAAACTGCTTGCATTTCAGTGAGCTACTGCAAGAAAAAAGAATTACGAAGAAATGTTTCCAATTAGAGTGTGCGAACTGCATGTAGACACTGATTTACTTTTTTAAAAAGAAAAACTCTGACTCAGTAAAGCAGCTCTATTGTTTCTGCCTGACAAATGAGCAGATGTTTTTGTTTCTTCCTGAGACTGCTTCATAAAGAAATATTTTCCATGACAATAACTGTTTTACCAGGACAAAGGTCCAAAACCATACCTATCACATCTCTGCAGCCCAGCACTAATTGCACTGAGAAGGGTTGCTGGTCAAACAAACAAAAATTCATAATACTCAACTTTCACCCTTGCGTTTTCTCTTTCTGCCACTTCTCAATAACACATTACTAATAGCAGCACCCATAGATTCTATGTGAAATCAGGGACCTTTGCACAAGCAAAATGAACATACATCGTCAGGGAAAATTCCTGAAACAAACAGTTCACATTATAAAAAAATAAGGAGATAGATAAGAAAATATTACTCCCATTTGCAGCACTAAACCAGAAGCAATGGAAAATTAGAGGAGATATTTTCATCTTAAGTTTCTTCTGTCATATTGTCAACTGCAATTCAAACCAGATAGAAAGGGAAAAAAAAAATACACCATACCAGACTAATCTTCAAGATCACTTAGATCTTTTCCATGCACTCTTGCTGTGAAGAAAGCTGGTATGCTGCTGTGTTGTGGGATCTCTTAGAGCATGGCTGCCTCAAAAGGACACGAATGGGTGCAATGTGCAATCTGAACATTACGAAGTCTCTAAAAACATATGAAACAAAATTCCTGCAAAGAGATAGCACTTGGCTTATTGAATACCATCTGTCATATTCACCTAATTACACTTCTCTATAATCTCTATACCTCCATGAAGTTTCCGTAGTTCCATAAAACCCAACTGTTCTGGATAATATTACTGTTAGGCTTTTAGGAATAAGCTTTCTAGCAGCATCGATGAAATGCTACTGTTAAAGCCCATTAACAGGGTCAGGGACCTGCAGGCTGAAGTCATGCTCCAGAGGGAATAGCACTCAGTTAGGTTCTTCAAAGAAGTGAAATTCACTGAATTCCTAACCATTAAAGCCAGCAATGTCTATAAAGTGCCAACATCTCCAAAGCCCTACACCTGCAAGTCCCCACATAAAATAAGTTCTGCTCCTCCACGTACACCATATGCTGAGTTCACCTGAAGCCACTTGGAAGAACATTATTATAATCAGACACACACCGTAATCAAAGACTTTTAAATGAAACAAATCACTCTGAAAGACTGCAAGGGCTCCCCTCATGCTAGGAATCAACAAGGTTTTCTGACCCAAGGCAGTTGCTCAGGCATCTGATTCAGAGTAAAAGCTGCAGCTACAATCTTTATGGTAAAATTAGTAACTTTGCTCCTAGGCCATCTAAGCAAGCAAAAGCCTGGCCATCTTCTTCATTGAGAAGGAGCCCAAGGACATTCAACTGTAGTTTGCCCTTCTATTGCCAACAGCAGCAAGAGCAGAAGCATATTCACATATGGCAGAGATTACCTATCTGATACACCTAACAGTTACCACTGAACTAAGCAGTGAAGTATTGACACCAGGAACAGCTGCAGAAATGAAGGTAGCATTTCTTTATGTAAAGCTTCAGAGGAATAAAACTGTTTCACTGTGAATCTCAGTAAATAACAGTAAGTGTTCAGAATTGCTTCGCCTGCCTGTCCAGATGTTCTGAAGATCCTTAAAAAGCCTAAAAGAGATTAAACAAAGGACAGGGAGAAAAGGCAGGAATATAAACACTGATATTTGTATCAGAATTATCAGCACCAAGTCAGTGACAAAACATAAGACGATGAAGAGGATCCAACACTGTGCCAGTGATCCAAATGGCTCTAAAAGTAATGCTTGCAGGGCAGACGGCTGAAAGCAGAGACTGAATTTGTAGTTGCACAAATAATTACAGAGCCAAATGTTGTATTTTCTTTTCAAATCCTGCCTGGAAAACTACCTTAAAAATCAGTAAATGATCGAGTCCTTCCTGAATTGCTGATCCCATTTGCTTCAGTAAGGTTTATCTAAACCTCCAGTGTACATTAAGATCTATGATACTCGTTATGTCTGTCCAACAGTTCTGTTTTGGGGATTTTGAAAAGAACAACAGAAAACTTTTTAGCACTCCAGTAAGTCAATGCAGAACATTATTTGTTAATGTTTTTCTCTTCCATTCTCCTCAGTCACATTTGCACCTGGGCAAGAGATAAAAATTTTATCAGTGACCTGGAGAAGACAACTGAGTGCATGCTTACCACCTCTGCAGAGATGACAGGCTGGGGGGCCAGTTGTTATCCCTGCTGCAAGGCTGCCGTTCATTGGGACCCTGCCAGGCTGAAAGAATAAGGAGCCTTATGGTACTCAACAAGGACAAATGTAAAGCTCTGCACCTGGGAAGGAAGGCTCCAGAACAACACAGACTGGGGACCACGTGGCCAAATAAGACCTGGGTGGACAGTGAGCTGGGTGTGAGCCTGCAGTGTGCCCTAGCAGCAAAGGTGGCCAACAGCACCCTGGACCGTTCTGACAGGAGCATGGCCGTTACACCAAGTGAAGTGATTAACATCCTTCCTTTTCTCCACACTTGTGAGACCCAGTGTAGACAACTGCATCCAGTTTTGAGCATCCTGGTACACAAATAGGGAATAAACAAAAGGAGTTAGAGATGTGTGCATGCCTGCAAGGCGTGATCTTATCAGCATCACAGAGATGTGACAGGCTGACTCCTCTTATGACTGGAGTGCTGGAACGGAAGGACACAGGCTCTTCAGGAAGGACAGGCAAGGCAGATGAGATCAGCTGGAGTCAATGACCAGCTGCAGTGCACGGAGCTCTGCCTGGGGATGTATGAGGAGCCAACTGAAAGTTTATGTGTCGTGATTAAAGGGAGAGCAGGGATAGGGGACGTTCCAGTGGGGGTCTGCTACAGGCCACCCAACCAGAAAGACCAAGTGGAGGAGGCCTTCTATAGACATATAGGAGCAGCATCACATTCACAAGCTCTGGTTTTCATGGGAACTTCAAACACCCCAGTATCCGTTGGAGAGACAACAACATCAGGGCACGAGCAATCCAGGAGGCTCGGGAAGGCACTGATGGTAACTTTTTTCTCCAACTGATAGAGGAACCAATGAGAAGAGGTGCTCTGCTGGACAAGGAGCTCCTGGGCAAACTCTAACACAAAAAGGAAGCCTACAGAGGAATATTGTGAAATTGTCCAAGCAGCCAGGGATCACATTAGAAAAGCTAAAACCCTGACAGAATTCAATCTGGCCAGATATGTTCAGGGTAACAAAAAAAGCTTCTGTAAGTGCCTCAGTGATAAAAGGGAGGCTAGGGTAAATGTAGGCCCTCTTCAGAAGGAACGGGAGATCAAGCACCAGGCACTGACAAAGAGCAAACAGTCCAACAGACTCTCTGTGCCAAAGGAAACAACAGGAGCTCTTACAGATACTGTAGATAGTGCTTCGTATTAATGAGATCCGGTTTTGACTTCAATCATAAAACTGCCACTCACCTTCCAAGAACAAAACTGAAGTCACTGGGAAAAAGAAACTACAGTTTAGAATCTGAAATGTCTAGGCTGACAGCTTTAGTGAGGATGGTAAGAAGCCAGGAAGAGCTCTAATGAGAGGAAAAAAAGCAAAACTATTCCCTAAAGCACATTACGCATTTTAAATAACCTGAATTACGGGGCTGCCACTATTGCCCTGGAAAGATCAGTTGAACTAATATTTGTACAGATTCATTCTCTGCAATTACACAGAGCTGAATAAGATAACACAGCAGTAAATTGCAGGTAATGAAAATAACACCTAAGGGAAGAGTGGATGGCTGGGCTATTTCTTGCCCTCTCTCAACACACACAAACTCTGAACACAATGTTAGAAACAAAATCTATGTCCCAAAAGAGAGAGGCGAATTTAATAAACATGAATGATGGTGCACAAACACACAATAGCCTTTGGATATTTATGAGCTATGCTAAAATTGTGTTTAAAGTAGACTGATGAGAAGTGCCTTAATAGGAGTAAACTGGAAAGATAAAAAAGCCCAAAACCAACAAGCTGACCTGGAGACACACTACCTGCAATGCAGATGGATCCAGATGACAAATGACATGACTTTCAGGAAGTGTGCTTATTGAAAACACATTGCTGTCAGCCACAGGAAAGATCCAGCCCTAACAGTCAATCTGATTTCTCTTTCAGTATCAAAAATCATCTGATCTCAATCATTAAAACCATAAAATACATGCACAAACAAAACCAACCCATTAATGTACAAAGCAGACGACCACAACAAACAGTAAGTCAAATAAGCGGAGTATTGTCTGGATAAGAAAACTGTGCTTACACATACAGTGCAGAATAAGAGTTCTGTGCCTGGACCTCAGGGGACCATGACAAATGTCCCATTCCACTATAGCACTGGTAAAAGGCATCACCTAGAACAGACCTCTGTGATTCTGATGTGGAAAAGACTGAACAAGTGCAACCAAGAGAAAAACCGCGTAAGATAACTGCTGGCTGCTTTCTCTCTTATACCTAGTCTGTAAAACATGGTTTTGTCCAGTTGGCAGCATACGGGACCTATTTTACATCAAACAGTATAACCTTCCAAGACACCCATTGTCGTGGTTTAAACCCAGTCAGGTAGCTTGTTCACTCACTCCCAGTGAGTGGTGCCGAGCTGACAACAATCGAGGTCCGTGTCCGTCTTCCCCCCCTGCCTCCCCGCACCGGGGCTCTCCCCTTCCCCGCTCCCGGAGGAACGGGGAGGAGGATCGAGAGAGTGCAACTCCTACGGGTTGAGACAAAAACAGTCCAGCAACAAATCACCACCGCTACTATCAGCTACAACAATGATAAGGGAAAATAACAAGGGAAGAGAATACGATACCACCGGCCAAGAGAAACGAGCTCCACCCGGAAAACCCCTGTCCTTCCGGGTCACTCCCAGTTACCCCTCACCCCGGGCATGACGTGCTGTGGTATGGAATACCTCCCCGGCTAGCCCGGGTCAGGCGCCCCGTCTCTGCTTCCTCACAGCCTCCCCTCCTCCCTGGCAGAGCATGAGCCTCACAGAGTCCTTGGTCAGGGTAAACATCACTTAGCAACAACCGAGAACATCGGCTTCACCAACACTGTTCTCAAACTGGAAGTCAAAACACAGCACTGTACCAGTTAACACAAAGGAAAAAACATGACTGCTACTGCGGAACCCAGGACATTATCCACCCCTTATTCCATACCATTCACGTCGTGCTCAGATCCCACATTTTTCAATACACCATCGCTCTCCCACATATATACATCCATATACATACAGACCAAGAGGAAAAATCATTTTCTTAGTGCATGGACCAATCCCTATAATGCTGCCGAGTCCATTCGGTCCATGATGTTCAAAGTTCATTCTCTGTTGGGATGATGGCTGGAGGGAAGTCAGGGCCAGTCGCTGGTGACCTGGAGACATCTAGTTGATGGGCTATAAAAGCATTACACAGCAGGCAACAGCATACAATTGAGTTCACTGGCTGTTTTCCCCTAAAATCAAATCCCCTTGAGGTATACATCGGACTTCCCCATCTTCCCGCATTACCCACCAAGTATATCCAGGTCCCTGAGCAAAAGCAATCCCACGAGTGGGTTTGCCTTTACCTGAAGCAGGAATTACCCAGACTGTCTTTCCCAGCAAATTCTTCATATGCACCACGGGAACTTTGTCCCCCTCTACAATATGTAACAGTTCTGACTGGGCTGGGCCAGCCCTGTTGGCAGATCCTCTGGTGTTGACCAACCAGGTGGCCTTTGGTAAGTGTGTATCCCAATGCTTGAAAGTTCCCCCACCCATCGCTCTCAGTGTAGTTTTTAACAGCCCATTGTACCGTTCGATTTTCCCAGAGGCTGGTGCATGGTAGGGGATGTGATATACCCACTCAATGCCATGCTCTTTGGCCCAAATATCTATAAGGTTATTCCGGAAATGAGTCCCATTGTCTGACTCAATTCTCTCTGGGGTGCCGTGTCGCCACAAAATTTGTTTCTCAAGGCCCAGGATGGTGTTCCGGGCAGTGGCATGGGGCACGGCGTATGTTTCCAGCCACCCGGTGGTTGCTTCCACCATGGTAAGCACATGGCGCTTGCCTTGGCGGGTTGGTGGCAGTGTGATATAGTCAATCTGCCAGGCCTCCCCATATTTATACTTCAACCATCGTCCTCCATACCAAAGAGGCTTTAACCGCTTGGCTTGTTTAATTGCAGCACATGTTTCACACTCATGAATAACCTGGGCAATAGTGTCCATTGTTAAGTCCACCCCTCGGTCACGGGCCCATCTATATGTTGCATCTCTGCCCTGATGGCCTGAAGTGTCATGGGCCCACCGGGCCAAAAATAATTCACCTTTACGTTGCCAATCTAAGTCCATCTGAGCCACTTCAATCTTAGCCGCTTTATCCACTTGTTGGTTGTTCTGGTGTTCCTCAGTGGCCCGACTCTTGGGTACATGGGCATCTACATGACGTACCTTCACCACCAGGTTCTGCACCCTGGCAGCAATATCTTTCCACAGTGCAGCAGCCCAGATGGGTTTACCTCTGCGTTGCCAGTTGCTCTGCTTCCACTGCTTCAACCACCCCCACAGGGCATTTGCCACCATCCATGAGTCAGTATAGAGATAAAGTACTGGCCACTTTTCTCGTTCAGCAATGTCCAGGGCCAGCTGGATGGCTTTCACCTCGGCAAACTGACTCGATTCACCCTCTCCGTCAGCAGTTTCTGCAACTTGTCGTCCAGGACTCCATACAGCTGCCTTCCATCTCCGATGTTTTCCCACAATACGGCAAGAGCCATCAGTAAACAAGGCATACTGCTTTTCACTTTCTGACAGTTTATTATATGGTGGGGCCTCTTCAGCGCGCATCACCTCCTCCTCTGGTGACATTCCGAAATCTTTGCCCTCTGGCCAGTCCATGATGACTTCTAGAATGCCTGGACGACTGGGATTTCCTATTCGAGTTCGTTGTGTAATTAGTGCAGCCCATTTACTCCATGTAGCATCGGTTGCATGATGTGTAGAGGAGACCCTGCCTTTGAACATCCAGCCCAGCACGGGCAGCCGGGGTGCCAGAAGGAGCTGTGCTTCAGTGCCAATCACTTCCGAAGCAGCTCGAACCCCTTCATAGGCTGCCAGTATTTCTTTCTCAGTTGGGGTATAGCTGGCCTCAGATCCTTTATATCCCCGACTCCAAAAGCCGAGGGGTCGACCTCGAGTCTCCCCTGGAGCTTTCTGCCAGAGGCTCCAGGTAGGACCGTTCTCCCCAGCTGCAGTGTACAGTACATTTTTTACATCTGGTCCGGTCCGGACTGGTCCAAGGGCTACTGCATGAACTATCTCGCGTTTAATTTGCTCAAAGGCTTGTTGCTGCTCAGGGCCCCATTTAAAATCATTCTTCTTCCGGGTCACATGATAGAGAGGGCTTACAATCGAACTGTAATTTGGGATGTGCATTCTCCAGAACCCCACTGCACCCAAGAAAGCTTGCGTTTCTTTCTTATTAGTTGGCGGAGACATTGCTGTTATCTTGTTGATCACATCTGTGGGGATCTGTCTACGTCCATCTTGCCATTTTATTCCCAAAAATTGAATCTCCTGTGCAGGTCCCTTGACCTTACTCCGTTTTATGGCAAAACCGGCTTTCAGCAGGATTTGGATTATTTTCCTCCCTTTCTCAAAGACTTCTTCCGCTGTATCGCCCCACACAATAATGTCATCAATGTATTGCAGGTGTTCTGGAGCTTGCCCCTGTTCCAGTGCAGTCTGGATCAGTCCATGGCAGATGGTAGGGCTGTGTTTCCACCCCTGGGGCAGTCGGTTCCAAGTGAACTGGACACCCCTCCAAGTAAAAGCAAACTGTGGCCTGCACTCTGCTGCCAAAGGGATTGAGAAAAATGCATTGGCAATATCAATCGTGGCATACCACTTGGCTGCCTTTGACTCTAGTTCATACTGAAGTTCTAGCATGTCCGGTACGGCAGCACTCAATGGTGGTGTGACTTCATTCAGGCCACGATAGTCTACTGTTAGTCTCCATTCTCCATTAGACTTTCGCACTGGCCATATGGGGCTATTGAAGGGTGAGCGGGTCCTGCTGATCACCCCCTGACTCTCCAGTCTACGGATCAGCTGATGGATGGGAATCAGGGAGTCTCGGTTGGTGCGATATTGCCGCCGGTGCACTGTTGTGGTCGCAATTGGCACTTGTTGTTCTTCAACTTTCAGCAACCCCACAGCAGAGGGATCTTCTGAGAGACCAGGCAAGGTGGACAGCTGCTCAATTTCCTCAGTCTCCAAAGCAGCAATACCAAAAGCCCACCGGTACCCTTTTGGGTCTTTGAAGTACCCTCTCTTGAGGTAGTCTATGCCGAGAATGCATGGAGCCTCTGGACCAGTCACAATAGGGTGCTTTTGCCATTCCCTCCCAGTCAGGCTGATTTCAGCCTCCAGCACAGTCAACTCTTGGGATCCTCCTGTTACTCCAGAAATATAGATGGGTTCCACCCCTTGACAGCTTGATGGCATCAGGGTACACTGTGCACCGGTATCTACTAGAGCCTTATACTTCTGTGGGACTGATGTGCCAGGCCATCTGATCCACACAGTCCAGTAAATCCGATTGTCCCCTACCTCCACCTGGCTGGAGGCAGGGCCCCTCTAACAGTCGTCACAGCATTGGACACTTAAGTCGTGTTGAAAGGGATTATTCTTCTTTATCACAGGAGCTGGAGTGAAATCAGCTCTTCCACTCCATCTGGGAAACTGATCACCAGAGACTGAAGCCGTAGCTCTCATGGGACGATCAGTCTTGGCCCTTGCTCCCCTCTTCAGTTCACTCACCCGTTCCTCCAAAGCTGAAGTAGGTTTTCCATCCCACTTTGTCATGTCTTCTCCGTGATCCAGCAGGTAAAACCATAGGGTACCCCGTGGCGTATACCTCCTGTATCTCCTCTCTTGAACAATAGGACGCCTTTTGTTAATAGCTGAGACGTGTGTTGGTACACGTGAGGAGCCGGATAAATCAGATAGATTGTCCTTCAATTGTTCGATGTCCTGGGACAGTTTTTTCACAGCTGAGATGATGGAAGGGGTGAGATTGTCTTCGAACTCTCGGAGTTTATGAACCATTTCATCCACTGTTAGTGGTACTATGTCATTCCAGGTTACTGTTGCCAATGAATGGGCATATGATGATGGTGCATTCCGTGTAAGTTTTCGCCACATGGGTCGTGTACATTCAACTTCATCTGGATCTATAGGTGTATCCCCGTTATTCGGCTTGATGTGATAGATCATCTCTACGATGGCCGATTCCCTCAGAGACTGGATGCCTTTGTCTATAGTATTCCACTTGGCCGAACGACTCGTAACATCGTCCTTGTACGGAAACCTTTCTTTCACAGCTGCCAAGAGCCTCCTCCAAAGGCTGAGGGACTTTTTCTCTCTTGCAATTGCTTTGTCAATTCCCCCTTCTCTAGCAAGTGATCCCAGCTGCTTGGCTTCTGTACCTTCTAGTTCGTGACCATCAGCCCCATTGTCCCAGCATCGGAGTAACCAGGTGATGATGTGCTCCCCTGGTTGACGGGTAAAATCTTTTCGCATATTCCGCAGCTCGGTTGAGGTCCGAGGTCGAGAAGTTACCTCTTCTTCTTCTTCTTCGTCATGTGATGATGACTCCTGATCAGATTCTGGACCGGGTGGTGAATTCATTGGTTCTTCATCTCGCTTCACCCTTTTTGCCTCCTTTTTGCTTGTTCTCTTGCGTACAGGGGCAACTGATATTGGTACGAATTGGTCCTCTGGTTTGGCTGCAGTGATTATCACTGTGGTTTGAGTAGCAACTGTACTTGTTACTGGGGGTGGTGTAGCTACTGTGCTTGGAGCTGGGGTAACCGCGCTGTCTGTTGCAGTTGAAGTTTGAGCAGCTGCTGTACTTGCCACTGGGACAGCTGTGCTGTTCATTGCAGCCAAAGTTTGAGTAGCGACTGTTGCTTTGCCCTCAGATCCGCCGACATTCTTTTCCTTTTGAAGGTGCTGGATAGTGTTGAACAAGGCCCTGTAAGCATAGGCCAAGCCCCAGCACGTTGCCATGATTTGTCCATCTCTGGTATGGCCAGAATGACCACACACCTCATTTAAGTGTTTTACTAATTCTTCTGGATTTTGCAGTTGTTCAGTAGTGAAATTCCAAAGTACTGGAGGGGCCCACTGACCTAGATACTTGCCCATACTATCCCACACACCCTGCCACTCATGGCTGTCCAGCCTCAGGGAAAATCTCTCGGTCCTCCTACATCGTCGTTTGACCCCAGACAAGACCCAAACCTGAATCTGCTTAACTCTTGAAATCAGTAGTGGGTAAAACACACTCTGTATGCGTGTTAGCATGGTGATTCCCATCACCATCAGCAAACAAGTCTCAACAGCATTAAAAGGCCATTCAAAAAATTCAAAACTCTCAAATGTAAATGGTCTGGGGGGACGACTAGGAGGGTAAAAGGATGTCTCCTTCCCAGGTTGAGCACCTGAGAAGGAGAAAAAAGATGTGTAATTGCTAAGCACCTCCATCATATACCTCCCAAAGTATAAAGGTGGTGACCACACTGGGAACATAAGCCAGATCAATTTCATGATCAATGATTCTATTGTATTACAAGTCATTACCATAAAGTACAATGGGATAAAAACCTTAGCCCAAGCCCCATACTTGAAAAACACTAATACAGCAAGTACCGGATGGACGTAAGATATCATATACTGAAACTGTGAGATCAAGAGGAACAACCTTGAGAGCCAATAAATCAGCATTGTGACGAGTGACTATCAATCCAGTCAGATCTGTTCTTATCTCAACCCTTCGTGCCCCACGTTGGGCGCCAAAAAGAACTGTCGTGGTTTAAACCCAGTCAGGTAGCTTGTTCACTCACTCCCAGTGAGTGGTGCCGAGCTGACAACAATCGAGGTCCGTGTCCGTCTTCCCCCTCTGCCTCCCCGCACCGGGGCTCTCCCCTTCCCCGCTCCCGGAGGAACGGGGAGGAGGATCGAGAGAGTGCAACTCCTACGGGTTGAGACAAAAACAGTCCAGCAACAAATCACCACCGCTACTATCAGCTACAACAATGATAAGGGAAAATAACAAGGGAAGAGAATACGATACCACCGGCCAAGAGAAACGAGCTCCACCCGGAAAACCCCTGTCCTTCCGGGTCACTCCCAGTTACCCCTCACCCCGGGCATGACGTGCTGTGGTATGGAATACCTCCCCGGCTAGCCCGGGTCAGGCGCCCCGTCTCTGCTTCCTCACAGCCTCCCCTCCTCCCTGGCAGAGCATGAGCCTCACAGAGTCCTTGGTCAGGGTAAACATCACTTAGCAACAACCGAGAACATCGGCTTCACCAACACTGTTCTCAAACTGGAAGTCAAAACACAGCACTGTACCAGTTAACACAAAGGAAAAAACATGACTGCTACTGCGGAACCCAGGAGATTAACAAACAAGTCTTAACTTCTCTTGGAAAGAACTTTGTGATGCAAGAATGAAGCATTACAGGTACAGCAACTAAGTTAACACAATGCTGGCCTTCAAAATAATAGTCTAATTGTGAAGTGTTTAACAAACAAAACACTGATACCAACAATAGGTTCAATGTTGCAGGTGTTCCAAGAGGCTTCTCCCTGCAGCAGGCATGCAAACACAGGCACAAATAGGTAGATCAAATACCCTGCTGCTGAAAGAGATGATATCTGAGGTAATTCATTAATGCAGCAACTTATTAAGAGGTGCCACTGCTACCTATGTTTTTAGGACAGGATAGGAAAAAGACACAGTTGTATTTATTGGATCTTTAAAGAAACAATAAAATTAAGCTATCAATTTATTGAAATTGTGAAGGTGAAAGAAACTACCTAATCTCTCTTGGCTGATTTAACAATCAAAAATGAAGAAAAATACAGTGAGAATTACAACTGTGATAGGAAATGTTAGTGTAGTGAAACAGCCGAGATTCTTCTTCCTTTTTTACAGGTGGTTTTACAGTTTCTATGGAATACAGTTTCTAAGGGAAGACATGTCATTTCATGATAAATACTAACCCTGAAACAAAATATTTTGTCACTTTTCCCCCCACACATACTATCTTTATAATTCAATCTAGTACTCTTTTGGTGGAACTGAAGAAAACAGATTTTTCATTTTGGTTTGAGTTCATTTTCTGTAGTTACCTTCCGTGCTGGCAGCAAATTCTGACAATCCTGGACAATCCTGGAAAATGAGTTTGTCAGACGCTGGTACCTGAGTACATGATGCGGATTTTCAAGACTGGTAAGATGTCGATGGCTGTCAAAAGCAACAAACATCATTTGGCCTAGATTTTGTACCCAGTAATGAAAACTAAGTCGTTACTTCTAACAGCACTCTATGCAGATGAAGTATTCCATGCAGTCTGATCTACATACTCAGGCCCTGATCCCAAGCTATATTAATTCAAACTCATGAAAATGTTCCCACTAATTTCACATGGCAAAAAAAGATGCATGCGTATAAACCCTTTCAGACTGGGACTTTTAATTATAAACTTCTGGGACAGAGAATTATTTTAAAAATGTGCATATACAGTGCCTGCACAAAAGAGACTCTTTTTTCTGATGGAGTCTTCCAGGTATTAATACAATCTTTGAAAAGCATAGTAATAACAAGGTTGGGATGGTGACTTCCCTCCTCCCCCCCTTTTTTTAATGATATGCAGGTATCCACTCCTTTCTAAAACATGGTAATGTCTGAAGTATTCAAAGATAATTTCAGGAGAACTTACACATTTCATCTTTTCTAATTTATCAGTTCCCTCTGAAAAGATGATCTTGCAAGTAAACAATCTGAAGAGCATTATTCTCCATTTCAGAACTAAGCTGCTCTCTGTCCTTTGCTTCTGTGTTCTGCCAAAGGTGGGTAAGTGAAATCTACTCTCAAGGCTTAGGAAGTGGCAGGAAAACTTTATGACATGGTCAGAGGTTTTGTTGCAGCTGGGAAGCAAACAGCTATTGAAAAGCAGTGGCAGATAACCAACACTGGCTGTTTAGCCTGGAGAAGAGAAGGCTCTGGGGAGACCTCCCTGGGGCCTTTCAATACTTAAAGGGGGCTTATAAGAAAGATGGGGACAGACCTTTTAATAGGGCCTGTAGCAATAGGACAAGGTTTTTTTTTTAAATTGGAAGAGGGTAGATTCTGAATAGATACAGGAAGAAATGTTTTACAGTCACAGTGGTGAGGAACTGGCACAGGTTGCCCAGAGAGGTGGCAGATGCCCCATGCCTAGGAGTGTTCAAGGTCAGGCTGGACAGGTTCTGAGCAACCTGCTCCAGTTGAACACATCCCTGCTCACTGCAAGTGGGCTGGACTAGGTGACCTTTAATAGTTCCTCCCAACCCCAAACTATTCTGTTAATCTGTCATAAACCTTTCACCCTTCTCTGTAGCAAGTAACTCGCTTTCAAAGATGTTGTTAAGTCCTGGTACTGTGTTGGAAGAATGCAGTCTTGGACAGGAGGCAATAAAATTCTAACTACTATCAGGCAGAGTGTAATAGCTCTAGCACAGGGTAAAATTATCTCCATTATAAATAGTTCTCAACGGGTGGAGGAGAAAAGTGTGCATTACTGTAAGGCACAGCAGCTTTCTGATATGTGAAGAGACTTTCTCCACACCTGTATGTAATCCCCAGCCAAGAAAGCTGAACTACTATATGCAGATTTCATCCTGTGTCAGTTTCCAACTTTCTCTAGTAAAAACAATTGTAGAGAGAAAACAAACACGAGGAGGGAGAAACAAAGTAAGGAGCAATACTGCAAAGATTCTCATGTCACAGGACATATTGGGAAAGGGAACAAATACTACTTTTTGACACATTTTAGGGGAAAAAAATCCAACTTGTCCCATGAAACCCATATTTCTGCATTCTGACTGTACTTTATTTAACCCCAGATATGCTGGCATGCATTTTTGTGTTTCAAATGGAGAAAAAAAAAGTCTTTTTAATAGTAAAATGCATTAACTACATTTATAAATACTTGGAGTGTTACAAGTAACAGTGTCAGCACTGTTATGCAACTTACCTCTTTTTGTTGTATACTAAGACGTGTACCTTGCATGAATTTTAATCATCTTTGATTTTCTTAAATCACCAATTTTAATTTATATACCTAGTTTAGTGTATCAGCTTCAAGTATTTCAAATAAATTAGCAAAACTAGAACATCAAATATTTGCTATAAATATTTGTTAACTGTACTTCTTGCTGACTACTCTGAGGCCTTTTTTGTTACATCTCGCAATCATGAGGCACCTTTTACCTATGGAAGCATACTAGAGGAAATGATATTAAGAAGTACAAACACGCCTGGGTTGTTCCTGTGCCACACAACAGGAAGATTTCAGCTATTAAGTCTTCTACTTCTACCACCAGAATTGCAAAACAATATATACATGAAACAATACCTGTTTGCTCAGAAAACTACAACTGTTAATGGAAATCTACCGTGTGACCTTTTGACTCCATTTTTGATACTTCCTCACACAAAGATTTAGTTTTCAGGGTTGCAGCAGTCTTTCTTTGTGTAAGAAAGATTCCAGCAGCTAGAATTTTCTGTCCTGATATGAATCATGAACACACATGAAGCCACCTGGTGTGCAAAGTTTTAAGTTCAACTATAAAGCATTAGCTTTATATGTTTATATGTTTAGCCAGGAAATTTTTAAATATTCAAGCAGAATCTCATGGCAAATGAAGCACAGTTGAAGAAAGCTTAGTTGACAAGGGTATCGGTAGAAAGCTGCGTACACCACAAACTGAAAATTACGGGAAACTACAGAAGGTAGAGCATGTAAAATATAAGGAGGGGGTTACACCTTGGGATTTTCCCCAGTGCTTTCACGGATATACTGTATGTCCTCAATATTTCAGCAAGCAAGAGAACCAAATTATCCTGACAATGGGACCTTTAACTGATTAGTCTGGTTCTCTCAGACTGCCCCCAGTGAAATTATCATTTAGTCTAATAATTACTCTGGATTGCTCTCTCAGCACTTTATAATATACTGTGTGGGGCTACAAAGAGCTATGTGAAAAGCCTTGCTGTAGTGATATATAAATGGAAAAATACAAAAAAGCATTTAATTACCAAGAAGTGTGATGACTTGATAAAAGTAATACACTATCTGCTATGCCCAGCTTGACCTCTCAACAGGTAACCGGGCAAGACACTATTTCCTCATATTTAACTACATATACATAGGTATATGTATATATATATATAAAACTGGGAGAGAATATCTGGAAAACTACTACCTTTTTCTGGACAGTTTGGAAAAGTATCATCTTTAACTGGTAGGACTCATGTTGGATTCTTTCAGCACTGGGCAGTTAATTGGTATAGCAATCCTTCCTTTCAAAACATAAGATTTTGCTCTACAACACCTATGGGACATGCAAGAATGTGTGCTGCCAGCAAGAAACCAGAACGGTGGGAAAGGCTGTGGCAGAGGAATCAGAAAACACACAGACTCACACTTTCAGAGAACTGGGATTTGATGTCCCTAAAAAGCTTTGGATTTCCATCTGAAAATCTTCTCTGCAGTGCACAGCTTATAGTTGGCACAGTCATCAAATTACTGGAAAATTAAGAGCTAATTATCGCAACCCAACTAATTCATATTTCTAGCTGCAACTATCTTTTCCAAACTACTGTTCTAGCCTTGAAAGTACTCACATGAATAGCCTGTGTGGTACTGTCTGAGAGCCTCCATCGGTCCCCCATGCAAAGACATTTCAGACTCTACAACACCAATGTCACTGTATTTGAAGAAGACTTAAAATAGGGTCTGGTACATGCACACCACCTAATGTTTAGGGTTCTGATCCTGAGCAGACTAATACAAATTGCTGTTGCTGGTCATAAATATTGCTATCTGAGCCTGCTCAAATGGCTAAGTATTTGCAAAATCAAAGCTTATGTGAATTAGTGAACACCAAAAGAAAAGGCTGGTAACAAATGATTTTTATCTTTGTTTTCTAAACTGTTTGTCAAACATTCACCAGTTCCATCAAGCAATAACCAAAAAAAAGGGGAAAGATAAAAGATGCTTTTTTAAATTGTTTTTCGAAGTCCTAGGATGTGCACAAACATTTTACAAGCAAAAAGAATAATCTTTTCTTTAAAATAAAGCATGCATGAGATAATTAGATTTAAAAAAGTATACTGAAGTTGGGGGGGGGGGTGTGTCTTAAATTGGCAAGCAGGTTTTCTCTGTAACTGTAACAAACCATGCAATGGCATGAGATCAAGAAAAGATTTCAGCATCTATCCAATCTTCTATTTTTTAAACTGTTCTTACCAAAGTTAAGCATTATTTTTGTCCTTCAGCATATGAAAATTGCTAACCAAATAGGGCACCATGTTTTACAAACCAAAGAGCTACAACACAAAACCACAAGCATTCTTTGCCAGTCATGTGCTACAGATTTTCAGTATAATTTGACCTCTCAAAGTAAAGGATAAAATACCAGCATGATATCGAAGAAAGTAATCAGCCTAATTCTCATTAAGATTGTGCCATTAATCCCTCTACAGAGTGTACTGAAAATTTAAGCTCAAATGATTTATTTCTAAATATCAGTAGAAATTACAGTTCTCTAGAACCAGATTATAATTATACAGGATTGCAAATTGTACGGGTTTAGTTCCTCGAAACAAAATGGATAGCAAAATCTGCAATTCTAATGACTGTTTTGAAGCTAAATACAGATACTGAGCACACTGCAGTTCATTTACCAATTAAGACAAAAACAGTTTCCCTTGTCTTTTTCTTCTCTTTTCTCCAAGATTCAGGCATATTATGAACCCACAGAAAGACAGAGATAAATTTATTGGCCAGAAATAACAAAGCAAAAATCTACTCTATACTTACTGCATAGAGTAGACAAACTCTCTTTTTTAAAACATAATTCAGACACAGAAAATTTGGTATCACTGGCTTTGTTTTTTTTCGGATCTTTATTCCCTTCTTGTTTTTAAAGAAAAGATGAAAGATAGTCCTACATTGAATTTCAACCTGTGGATTCAACCTGAGGAGCTCAAACAAATCTTCAGTACTCAATTATATTGTGAGAAGTACTGCTTCCTATGTCTTTACAACTTGACAAAAATAACTTCAAGATACAAAGAATAATCAGAATCTAGATTTTTGTAAATGTCACTTTCCATGTATTCCAAAAAAGTGCAAATGTTTTCCCACCCCAAGCGTTTGAATAACAAATTAAAACCATGTCTGCATGAAGCCACCTCCGTTTCTAATTTGAAAATCAGCACAGGCTTAGAGAGAAATCACTGATGAGAGCCACACGATTTGTAGCAGATTTGTTTAAGCATGACAAATAGATCCTGAGGTAATTCAAGATGCACAGGTCTTGGATTTTGTGCTTTCTATTTTTCAACAAAGAAAACAAGCATAAACTAATTTGCTCCAGTGTGTCATTTAAAAAGTCTACAGATAAACTACTGCTGGTTTTGTGTAACTAAAGAGATCAAAGATGAAGTAGATCAGATTAGCTACTAAAGAAAGAGCGTGTTGACAAGCAGTACAGAAAAGTTTTATCAGCATTTTTTGTGGATAAAAAAAGCACAGTAAAACACATAAATCTATTTACCCGGAAGGCTGTCCTAAGCTTGCGTTTAGCTTCTTGTAAAGTGAAGAATGGAAGAATGAGATTATGCTGGTTTTGACTGGGATAAGAGTTAATTTTCTTCATAGTAGGTGGCATGGGCTACATTTTTGTTAAGTGTTGAGCAGTGCTATCACAGAGTCAAGGCATTTTCTGCCTCTAACCCCACCCCACCAGTGAGCAGGCTGAGGTGCAAAAGAAGCTGGGAGGGGACACAGCTGGGACAGCTGCCCCCAACTGACCAAAGGGATGCTCCATACCACAGAATGCCATGCTCTTCCTTCCTCTTCCTCCATATAAAGCTGGCGAAAAAAGGAAGGAAGGGAGGGACACTGGGAGTGATGGTGTTTGTCTTCTCAAGTAACCATTACATTGAGGGAGCCCTGCTGTCCTGGAGATGACTGAACACCTGCCTGACCATGGGAAGTGGTGAAGGAATTCCTTGTTTTGCTTTGCTTGTGTGTGCCGCTTTTGCTTTACCTATTAAACTGTCTGTATCTCAATCCATGAGATTTCTCACTTTTACCCTTCTGATTCTTTCCCCCATCCCACCCAGGGGGGAGTGAGCAAGCAGCTGTGTGGGGCTTAGTTGCTGGCTGGGGTTAAACCTCAACAAAGATGTAAAGGTTTTTGTTGAACAAAGAGCTGTTCAGGTGCTGCGACATCAAAAGCAACCCATTACAGGAAAGGGCTTTTTACCTTCCTTTTCATATTCTTTTTAATATGTGTCTGAAGTTGCCACTTTAATTCTTCTAATTCACCTGCTAGAATGCCTGTTGGCAACAATTATAGCAAAATCAATCTCCACTGGGGACTGAAGAGCCACATACATACAGCCTTGAAAGCAGACATATTTCTAAGCCTGCTAGTTCCCTCCTATGAAACATTTTCAGTTAAAATGTGGGTAAAATGTGAATAGAAATACGCGATTATCAGACTGGTTGCTGTTTTTCTAGAACAGGAAGCAAATCATACCATGCAAGTGAAATTAAATTCAAAACATTCAGTTCTTTGACAAAGAGGCATTTCTGTCTCACCTGAAACATGTGTGTTAGCGCTGCATGTTGTGGAAAAGACAAAAAGCAGTGAACAGATGTATATCTGGAAGTTTCAGGAACAATTTTCATGTCCAAAGGGGTTCCGTAATAAAATTTGACCAGCGCATTCAAACTTCAAATTCCTTCACTGCCAATTCAGTATCTGTACAATGAGGGGGGGTTGCCTTTCGCCTGGTTTCTTAAGGAAGAAAGATTTATACATTCGTAATGTCCATAATTTTTTTTCTTCAGTTGATTAATTTCAACTAAAAGCAAAGTCCAACAGCTTTCATGATGAAGGTGGTGGCTGGGTAGAGTCAAAGACCTTAAATGGCCTCTCTGTGGAGAGGAAGGTTTTAGACTCAGATCAGTATTATTAATGAGAATTCACGTAAGGAAACATGATGTACAAAAGCTATAGGAATTCTGGCTTCAAAAGCTGTAGGGATCCTAGGATCAATTATTACAAGGTATATGCAGAAGATCCCTTTCAACCCCAACACATGGTGAAGAAAGATTACTGGGTTCATTTTTTCTTGTCAATATATGCATGGCTCTTATTTGGATTTCTTATAAGCAGACAAACAGAAATACAAAAGAAATTAAAAAGATAATCTGTTTTAGAGGCAAGAAGGGTGGAAGATAAAGCAAATACAATTCCTGCTACTGAAATTTTACCCTGGAAGAGCCACACTTCTGCTGTATGTGCAGTGTCCTCATCTGTAATACAGGGTAATATGCCTCTGCCTTTGGAGCATCTCCCAGAGCTCCACACAAAACACAGCATGTGAGGGTGAGACACAGGACCGGCAGTGCACTATAGCACCACACCAAGGCACACCCACACCACCGAGCTCAGGCCGCAGTCATACTTTATATAGCACTAGGAAAAGGAGACAACAGTAGGAATAATAAGCAAGCACATGTACTCTCAGAGAGGGGAAGCTGTATCAGACAAAGCTGGAGACCCCTTTTAACTGTATCAGATGTAATTAAACCACTTCTGGCACTGTGGGAAGCTGTTTCCAAATGCATTTGAGAAAGGCAGAAAGTATCATTTTAGCTATTGGACCATTAAAAAAAAGAGTAAAAATAAGATCCCCCTTGGGGTCTAATCAACACTCATACACCAGCAGATGTTTTTCTACTCCTCTTAGATAACTACATATGGCTGTGGATCTTCCGGTTGCTTTATGGAACACTAATTGCCCACTGCACAAAAATTGATCAAGCATGCGATCACTGTTATTTGGACACTTTTCACAGCCCTAATATTTCAATGCACACCCATGACTTTGTGTTTATTGTGAATATAAGGTTACAAGGATGATCCACATTCACTTTCATTCTGTCAGATGTAGAGAGCTCAATGTTCTTGCTCTTTCAGGACTTAGCCAAAACCATAACATGATGAGGAGGAGTTCAGCCCAAGAATTATGGAAAGCAAGCCCATAAGCACAAGCAAGCTAGAAATGTGTAAGACAGCACAGCTTCCTCTACATGACCCTTCAGAAGAGTTTATTATTCTGGGGTAGCACTGTACTGCTATCAGTGTACAGGCTGCACCTTTATGTGCAGCAAACTGGGAGCATGCAGCATGCTTCACTGGACTGCCAGCCCCACAACAGTGACTACAGCAGTGATCAGAGACTGCTCACCCACACTGCTGAAGCCATGCGTGCCTGCAAACTATGCTGCTCTCCCCAGGGAACACATGCTCTCCCTGCTCCCAACTGCTGACAGAGGAACCTCTGCTTGCATCTGTAACCTGCTTTAGAAAGACTTTTGATGACAGCTCCTGCTCAAATATTTATCTGCTTTAGGATCATTAAAACATTTAATTTAAGAAAAGCTGGAAGATTATAAGGAAATACTGCCATTGACTTACTTACAAATTTAACTCAATTCATATTATGTCTGGGCACTCTCCCAGCAGCACATACACTATTCTCCCCAAAACCAACATCAGCCATTTGACAGAACACTGGACAGAGCACTACAGATCCAATTTCCAGATATAGAGGACTCATACAAAAAGGGAAAGAACCACAAAACCTGAATAAGTTTCCTGAAGTGCCACATATCACCACAATACAGAGGCAGGCATTTTGTGTTGCAAAAAGAAAACTGATGCTTTATTTCACAAAGTAATTAACCTAGGGAATTATTAATAGTAACTCAATCATTGTTAGGTACAGACCTGCTCGGAGTGAAAATAAAAAATACAGAAACAATATCATAGACATGATGAAAAATTAGCAGCAAGATTAAATCATCAACAGCAAAGTGAAAAGCAAAACCATAAACACCATCTTTCTATTTACTATTTATTGCAATATAGAATCATAGAATCATAGAATAGTTAGGGTTGGAAAGGACTTTAAGATCATGAAGTTCCAACCCCCCTGTCATGGGCAGGGATGCCTCACACTAGACCATGTCACCCAAGGCTCTGTCCAACCTGGCCTTGAACAGTGCCAGGGATGGAACATTTATCACTTCTTTGGGCAACCTGTCCCAGTGCCTCACCAGCCTCACAGTAAAGAACTTCTTCCTTATATATAACTTGAACTTCCCCTGTTTAAGTTTAAACCCATATGCAGTCATGTTTGGCATTGTTAATCCAAGTCCACAGTAAATGCAATACTGCAGAGCTAGCTGTAAACTAAAACCCTGTGGGATGAATTTTCATCCCCAGTGCTAGAGAATTACGTTGAGGACTCCTCGCAATGTCAGTTGGGCATGCAATTCATTGTGCAACGCAGTGAAAACTTCAATGCCTCTAATGTATCCCACATTTTAATCAGAATAAGCTTTTTCAGTCGAGAATGAGCCATTCTTGCCAAAGAACACTTAAAACCTGCAACGTGTTACATGCAGTTTGTCGTTTTGACTAGACAGCACAACAGTCATTCTCCTCTCTTCTCTCTCCACCTAAGTATTTTCATCAGAAACTTCAGATTTTCAAAGAGGCTCACAATTAGGAAATAACATAAGCAGAGAATCAGAGTGACCCTGAACACTCTTGAAAATCCAGCCATAGACTCTCTGCAAGGTTCCCTGTGTAGTCTCACATTCCATCTTTTGAAAGGCCTATGCCAGCTAATGTGAAAATACGGCAATTCTGCACATTTCTTAAATCTTCTGCTTCAAAATCTTTGTATTTTAATGGAATGCAACAATCAATAAGCTGGAAGTTTAGCAACTGAATACTCATTTCCAGTGAGCTGCTAGTTGCCTTACAGTCTCCTTCAGTTTTTGTTAACAGCTTATATTATTTGGTACTACTTCAGTGAAATGATGTCTTTCAGAAATTATAATTTATTATAAGTAAAATCAATTTTCTAAGCCCTAGTATCTTTCCGCCCAAGTCTAGAATTCACTGGATTATTTTGCCAGAAGTGCTGTAAGAGAATGCCAGTTCATCAAATCCAGGACTTGTAAACTCAATGACCGCCAGAGTTTCAGAAGAAAATTTTGGGGGTGGGAGGGACAGGACCAGGCCACACCAACAAATAACCTGAAAGCCCAGGCACTCATCTAAGGTATCAGAAATACCCTCCTCCTAAGGTATGAAACACAGAGGGCAGAGACTTCATCACTTGAACTTGCATATCCCGCCTTCCAGGCTATGCAAATGTAATTTCACATTTTTTCCAATAAAATAATCTGCAAATCACTCTGATACAGAGTGCACAGGATTGGAAAACTTTTTGTCATTCCCATACTACACAGAACAACCTCTACTGTGCCTCAGGCATATAGCATTAAATGAATAAATAACAGAAGGTGCCCAAGAATCAAACAGCAAGGAAAAAGGGAAGGCAGGCAGGAAGAAAAGGGAGAACCTTTCATTTCATTTAAATTTCTCTTGTGTTGGTTTTTCTTGATCTTTAAAATCTGTCTGTGATATTCAAGCCCTGAAGAAGTAATTAACATTTTTTCAAGCTGGATCAATACTGCCAGGATACTACATTATATCATTCTTTGAAATAGCTAACATTTAAAAGGCATCTTCCAGGATGCCTCAAACTTCTAGCAATGTCATGATCTTTCTGCACTGATATGATGGCCCAGTTTCTCTAGGTATTAACATAGTATTCCTTTACCAATGTATCTGGCATATCCAAGATGAATTATCCTAGTATTCTGAAAAGCCAGAGCCTAGATTAGGTCTCTCATAGGTGGCTGGTGTTCTTAACACACAAAAATTAACATTGTTTGTTTAGACCTGATACTGAATTAAAAGTTTAGACCAGATAATAAATTTGTTTAGACCAGATAATAATTTAAAAGTTACATCCACATTGTGAACTGTGCTATGACAGATACCCAGGCAGCTGAAAACATGCTAATACATATACTGGAAACAATTTAACTATGGTATTCTCTAATTCCTCACAGACTGAACTGCATTGCTCCTCAAAGGAGTAAATCACTCCTGCATTTTTGATGTGGTTGTACAGCTTTCAATACCAGTGAGCTGTGTCAGCTCATATGCAGCTCACCCAAGTGTCTCTCTACTGCACCGCAGTATGCAGCATGGACATACCACAGAGATCAAATACAGAAGGAAAGAATTTAACCAATTCAACACCAAGCAAAGCTACATGGTTCTTTGTGTTTCCATCTGTCACTAAGGCAAGAAACTCTGATGCTGTCATGATCCGCAGTGGCGCCCTCCAGCACAGTGCATGGGAACCTCCAGGGGAAGTTAAACCCAGTCACAAGTGGTGTTCCCCAGGTCTCAGGACTGGTGCCAGTTCTGTTTAATATCTTTGCCAGTGACCTGGATGGGGGGATCAAGTGCACCCTTAGTAAATTCACAGACGACACCAAGCTGGGCCGGCAGTGTTGATCTGCTGGAGGATAGGAAGGCTCCGCAGAGGGGTCTGAACAGGCTGGATCCTGTCTTTTACCAGACACAGTGTGGCCAGCAGGAGTAGGGAAGTGATCTATCTCCTGTACTTGGCATTGGTGACACCACACCTTGAATCCTGTGCTCAGTTCTGGGCTCCTCACTGCAAGAGAGATACTGAGTTGCTGTACCAAGGCCAGAGAAAGGCAATGAAACTGGTGAAGGGCCTGGAGCACAAGCGTTACGAGGAACAGCTGAGGGAACTGGGGTTCTTTAGTCTGGACAACAGAAAGCTCATGGGGGACCTTACTGCCCTCTATAGCTACCTGAAAGGAAGATGAAGCAAGATGAGGGTCGGTCTCTTCTCCCAAGTAACAAGTGATACGACAAGAAGAAATGGCCTCAAATTGCTCCAGGGGAGATTTATACTGGATATCAAGAAAATTCTTTTCACTGAATGGGTTGTCAGGCACTGGAATAGGCTGCCCAGGAAAGTGGTTGAGTCACCATCCTTGGAGGTATTTAAAAGACCTCACATAGATGTGGCACTTAGTGACATGGTTTAGTGATGAACTTGGCAGTGAGTCTTACGTTACAGTTTGACTTGGTGATCTTAAAGGTCTTTTCCAATCCTTTATCATTGTATGATTCTATGACTGCATAGATTTAATAATATGCAATGTGCAGAGGCACCTGAACTCTGCCTTAAGGACAGGCAATAAAATAGCGCTAGTGTTATTCTAGGGCAAGCACAAAATCTGCCTCTCAAACCTTGTACTTCACTTTTTAAATCTGCACCAACATCCAGTGAACTGATTTAACATCCAGTAAAATGTTAAAAAACAATACCTGGAAGAGTCACTTGTCAAAGTCTGTCTCACTGGTGAGAGACATCTTTAATATTATTTAACATTCCTCTACAGATGCAGTGTCCCAAAACATGCATTCTTTACCCATATAACTAACTTAAAGTTTTAGGTAAGCATGTAATAGTTCACGCAATCCCTAGGTCTGCAAAAGATTGTTAATGGAAATTCACACTCCTGGCTTGAGTCTTAGGATTTATATCTGCCAAAAATAGTGGGATGCATTCCAAGGTACTGTAAGTGTCTTAGTCTCTCAGTTGCCACTCAACCTGACCTCAGCAGTAAGTCCAAGTCATTGTCTGAACAAGTTATCTATTCTTTAATTTCTATAATATATCAAATAATTTTTTCAAATTTACAGAAATAAAAATTGCAACATGGTGCTACATATTATTTTATTGTTGCTGTTGCTGTAGACAAGTGAAAATGCTGCCACAATAGCATCGGTCAGCAATAACATGCTCTGGAAAAAACACAGACCAATTTTCCTTATGCCTCTTGCTGCAACACAGGTACCATTAATGGAAATACCCATCTTTTAGCTTTTTTTATTTTGCTTTCAAACTGAGACCAAATTGAAAGACAAACCTGTTTTGATGGATGAAATGGATGAAATACTGATGTATCTCTATTTCACTTGCAGATACAGTTTCTAACTCAGTCATTACTTGAAGTTAATCAAGGAATTTCTTCATCTTGTAATTTTTCACCTGCAGGTAGTTAGAACTGTGATTACAATTAAAATTACCATTAAAAACTTCATGCTGTGGTTTCATTACCTGCGTCAAATGAGTTACATTAATTATGAATTATGATATTCACAAACTTGTCTTAGCACGCATCTCAACAGGAACCTTGAAGTTTCCACTGAAATCTGCAATCCCAGCCTTAATTTTGGTAAACATCTAAGAACTCAAGCTAAAACTCCATGAAAGAATAACTCGGGCACTGGCATTGTCAGAGAGCAAGGTAAGTATGTCACCCACAAACAAAGTGCGTTTGCACATTCATACTAATGTATTACAGACTGCTTGCCATTATTTGCTCGGCTAAAACATGAGCTCAGAGAAGGTCATGGAACCAATCCAATTCCTTTTCAAGTCATTAGAAACGCTTCTGTGGCACCTCTTTGTGACTGCTTCCTGCAAGAAACCACACATCTGTGTTGCAGAGGACGGTGTTAGATGCTGCAGTATCCCTACCTCCAGGGAAGTAGTCTCACTACTACAAGGGTGGTAGTCTGACTGCACAGAATCAGCATCCAAGATCTGCAAAGTTCTTGTACTAGCAGAAGCAGTTACTATCATTTGCTGTATAAGGCACTGCTGCATTTCCCCAAAGGAAGCAGCTTGAAATCAGGGCACTTTTTCCCTTTAAGAGTAAATAATAGATAAATACATAACCTCACAACTTACTAGCAATCCAAAAAAAAGCAAAGCTGTATTTTAGGTTCTTGTTAATGTAAAGGAAGAAAATATAAATACATCTAGCAAACAATTTAGTTACAAAGCAAACTGAGTATTTAAAGACAAATATCACAAAGCTACACAATGTAGACCTAAACAGAAATTACTCCATAGATGACCCACAATATACCCACAGTTACTGAACTGGTATAAAACAAAAAAGCTACATTACCATCAAGTATTAGATAAAATGAGCTGGTGCAAAACAACTACAGCAGAAAAAAAAAAAAAGTTTCATTTTTTTATTATGTGTACCAAAATAATTACTCCAATCTTTCCACCTCCCACAGTTACCTTTGCACACTCAATAAACCCTTCTCTGGGAGCACATTTTCATATCTATTTAAGCACTACCCCTTTAATTCCAATTTTCTTAAGAACGGGATAGTCAAAAGATGCTGATGACCATGTCTGTTAACAAAAGTGAAAGCAACAAGTATGCCAACAATCATCCTGATCTTTTTTGCTTGTACCTCTCTTTTGCATTTGTCTTCTAAACTGAAAATTCTTCAGACTGAAGACTCTGTTGCTGTACACCTCCATACTATTAGCATTATACAAACAGTAACAGAGCCCAGAGAGGTGTTACATTCTCAGCTGAGAGTCTTCAGAACTTGCAGGTATTGTCCTGCCACTACATAACGTTAAAAGAGATTTTAAAACTGTGAGAGAACAGTCCTTCTGTTCCCCCCCATCCACATTTTCATTACACAGACTATGACCAAGAAGGGGATCTCCTAATTCCAGTTACTGGCCTTCATATACGACAGTAACAAAAACTCCAGCAATGAGATAGAAAATAAACATTCATTTTAACATCCACGCTTAATCTTTTAATAATCTGTGCAAAAAAAAAAAAAAAAGAAAAAAAACTCAAAAATCTCAAAAATAAATGTCAAAAAATGGCAAAACTATTTTAGTAATACAATGAGAAGCTGGAATTATTCAAAAGTTACAAACACTAAAATACAAATTAAATAGCAAACATTTACAGAGGAGGTATCTTCTGCAGGCACCATATAGCTGCTAAACTAGAATTCTGTGTTCATTAAAATGAATTATGAAGGAAAGAGAAAAGAAAAACAAAAGGCACGGAGAACAAGATGTAGGGAGAAACAGCAAAAAGAAATCTGTTCATAAAGAGAAAGAGCAGAAAAGCATGAATTAGAAAATAAGTCATTAGTGTGAGGGAATGAGGAACAAGGTGGAAGTGTGAAAAGAATCCAGCTCTCTACTATGGCAATTTTTAGTTACTAACAAAAAGTACCACCTTCCAGAAATGCTGCTGCTTGCATGTTTAAATGGATGGCGCTTTATGTAAATGTCCAAAAACCCTAAGGCGTAAGAGTCAAAACTGCCCAACTCCGGGAACTGCAAGAGACGACATAACATTTCATATCCGCTTTCCAGCTGTGATCTAAATCTGGCACAGACGGCTTGTAAATGATTGTCATGCCAGAAGCCTGAAAATGACTGTCGCTATCACAAACCCACTGGCCAATTATGAAATAAATAACTTTTAGTCTCGATCTGGATGTTGATACGGCAAAAGTGGTCGGGGGCAACAATACCCTAGGGCAGTTAGGGAAGCCATTTATCTGTTGCAAGGCCCACAGTGCGCCCTGCAAGAAGTGGCAAAGACCCTTCAGCCCCTTACTTAAACCCACCCTTGGCACACTGCAAAGCACAGACCAGCTAAGTTTTACTCCCAGCACTGAGGCTGATCTCCCTTGAGCCTTGTCCCATTTCCGTTCAAGCCAATTCCCTACAACTTCCACAGGTCTCTATTTCTCTCCCTGGTAAAACTGAAGTGATACGTTACTTTCCTCGCCTTTCTTTTCCGCCTGGTTGACTTAGGCTATCAGCTTCAGGGTAGCAATTGCCTCTGACAATGTGCTTGTACCGCTCCCTAACAATAATGCTGGGCAAAACAGGACTTTGATCTCACCTGGAGTCTCTATGCACTAGAGCAGTAGTGCCCTGTATAAGAGCGCAGACCCCCATTAAGGGAAAGCTCTAACTTAAATGTTTTAAAAGCACATGACTAGGCTAATTTTATACATCATAATAACCTGAGACAAGATAGCCTAATTTAGAGGAGACGCATGCTCTCTGTACCCTTTTCCTCAGAAAAAGCAGCTCTCATAAATTATCAATGCCATTCCCCACAGCAGGCAGCTGAGAGCGAGCCTGTCTGCACTGTGATGCACTCAGTCAAAAACTGCACCTTGCAGCAGGGTGAGCACTCTACTATCACTGTTACCTTTAAAATGTTGAGGCATAAGGATAGATAATACCCCAATAACTCAAATAAATGCATGGAAGTGAGTGTGGGACACCCTTGGTCTTCAAGGCTGGTCCTGTTTCACAACTTCTTTACACATCACACTTTTTGAAATCTTACCTGCTCTAACTGCCATGATTCATGAATTTACAACACCGATGCGCTCCACAATTTTCATGCAACTGTAATCCTTCACTTTGCAAGTAAATAACTAGTGACTCTTTATAGCTGCAATATCTAAGCACAGCCTTAAAACTTCAGAGCAAGTTCATGAAAGCTACAAAAATTGAGCATAATAAAAAATGTCACAAAATAAGGCATATTATTACCATCATCATGTACATATCAAGATATATTATGCCACTGCAAAATGCATGCTGTGTAATCTGCTTTATACAGAGCCCTTTGCACAAAGTGCCTGACCCCCTGTGGCACCGTTCATGGGGTCCTCTTGGGCTATGGAAGGTTTTTCCCGCACAAACCAAGTCTCAGTAGAATTCCAGAAGCTTCACAAAGAACTCTGGGGACTTGCGGCAAACTCATTTCTCTGTGGACTGCGCTTTTCAGCTGACAGTCTTCATATATTTCTCATTAAACAGGTGAGATTGTTTTGTAAATGCTGCTTTTTAAGTTATAGTATTAAGATTTATTGTTAAAGAAACAAGTGAAAATATAAGAAGTCATAATAATAAATAATAACAGGGACTGGGACCTTACTGTGACTGATATTTTTATCTTAGCAAGCAAGAGTCATCTAACTACAGTTATGCAGTATGAGGACTGTGTTCACTTACTCCAGGCAGACCAGCATAAAATAAAAATGAGTATGTTAATTTCAGAAATTCTACCAATTAAAATGAGTTCAGGAAAAGGACAGGAAAACAAAGTGTACTTTTGAAAAAAAACAACAACAAACTCCTGTGAATCTGTAATGATTCCAAGATATTTCTGCTATTTTCTACTGGAAACTGCTAAAGGATACCAAAGGAAAACAGTACTGTGCTTGAGAACTTAATTCCTCAAGAAGTTACATCTTGCTTTTAAGTGCCATCAGGAGCCACCTCTTAAGGGCAGGGGGCAGCTACATGAACTGCAACTGACTTTTTACTGGAGTCTAAACTATTTTGATTCTTAGTAATAAAGGACAGAAATATTGTTTTAAATTAATTAAGTTTTAAGAATAATTCCTAGCTCATTTTATTTGGTGTGTAGGCTTGTGGAAGTGCTTAATCATATATTCGACGTTCTATCTATGCAGTTTCATGAAATAAATGCCATATATTTATTTCTAAAAAACTTTTGATTGTATTTCATAATATTAATGAACTCAAATCCCCTCACCCTATGACTATTAGCGTTTCAAAAGCAGAATATATAAGAGAAGACATTAAGAGCAAAATGCCAAAATAGCAAACTCACAAATAGTATGACTCTTTTATCCATCTCAGTATAAAAAGCTAGCACTGACACTGAAAGAATTGCCTTCTCTTTTTTGCTAATTCACCCAAAACATTCTCAGCATCTTGAAAGTGGAAGTATAATCTAGGTTGGACAGAGCCTTGGGTGACATGGTTTAGTGGGAGGTGTCCCTGTCCATGGCAGGGGGGTTGGAACTAGATGATCTTAAGGTCCTTTCCAACCCTGACTATTCTATGATTCTATGATTTTGTGAGCTTTGGACATGCAGGTGGATTGCTTAATGAGTTGTGCACAACACACACAGAACTGATTCCCTCTGTCTCCTTTCACTTGTAAAGAAAAATATGACATTCTACTGAAGAAAAAATACCACACTTTTCTGCTTGAATTAATTCAGGTATACAGCTGCATGTACAACCGATTGCCAGGAGGAACAATACAGGTTTGAGTCTTGCTAACATTTTAAAGTCCATGCCAAAGTTGAAACAGCTTTGCCAAGCTTGGAGAAAGGCTCGCAGTATTTTCTACCATACTGTACATCAGTGAGGCTCAGGATATGTCACATACGTCTTTACAGACTTCAGCATGCCCAAGAGCCTGTGCCCTGTCCCCCACACTAGCAGCAGAGAAATTGCTAGCTGTCACATGCCACCCAGGCCATAAAGAAGGTGGAAGAGCAGATGAACTATCCCCAGGGGTGCACATCAGGCCTCTCCCTCTCATAGTGTTTCACTCGTACAAAACAGTTCTCTGACCTAATTTGCTAATGCAGTGTTTTCATGTGGAATCTCAGCCACATGTGCACTCAGAAACTATCGCTTTCTGTGTAAACACACTCAGGAGATCCTGGAGGATGCTTTAAACAAGCAAGCTCAATGAGATTTGCAATGCTATACTGCTAACTCAGGAAGTAGCTCTGAAGAATTAAAAATAAGCCAACTTCTTAAGAGAACTCTATTTTAGAAGCCTAGACAAAGACTTTCAGAGCAGAAGCGTGGTTTGTTTGCCTTTTGGTCTAGGGCAGTCCTCAGCAATTCGATATGGTTAACATTCAATAGCATATTAGAAAAGATATAAGCATTATCAGATCTGTGTTTCTCTGAAAATCTACTGTTTTGCCTCCCTTTGCTTATCTGAACTGCACTAAGCAGGAACTGAAGAGATGTTTTATTTCCTTCTTCAAGGCCACAGCTACAAAACTGCTCAGCAAACTTTTGGCACTGGCCTCTGAAGAGCCTCATGTACAGCGGGAGAACAGAGAAACAGTTCCTCTGCTGCTGGGAAGAGCCACGAACAGCTGTTCTTGTGGTATTTTTGCCATTATTACAGGGCTTCAAAATTACATCAGAATGCATCCGCTACTCATTTTTGAAGCCTTATTGCCAACTTGTTACATCTTATAAAGCACATGGTCTGAAGCAGCTTTTGGACAGAGCCACAATATTCTCAGGTTCATTGCAATCAATTTCTTTCTTTCTGATTCTTCTATTGATTAGAACTATCAATCATGCACACAGATTGAAGCAGCAGACTTCCATTTGTGTGTCTATCAGGTCGGGTTTTTTTCTGTGTATTAAGGAGTGATTTATTTGTGTTTAGGTTGCACTTATTGTGGCATATGGTTGCTATAAATATTGTCATTTAGAACAGGGCAAACTACAACTGAGCTGTTTAAACATCTGTCTTTGTTTTAAAGCACACTCTGGAAGTATTTTTTATTTCATGAGTGTTTACAAAATAAAAGAAGGAAAATATTTACGTTACTGTATCTACCTTATCTTATTTACAACCAGCCAAATGAAACAAACGCTGCTTATCCAGAGCACCTTTTTAAACGCCCATGATTCCTTTCTGCGATGATTCAGTTTGGAAAAGATACTTTCATGAAGACTAAGAAGCCTCAGAACCCTAACGCCACTCTGAAAAGCAAATGCAGAAATGGGTTTATTCCTGCTTCGGAGCCCAGCCCAGCCCGCCCGGAGCTAGACCTGCTTTGGCTCGCTTTCCCCTCGCACCGGCGACCCAGAAACGAGCTGTTCTCATCTTCCACCAGCAAACGCTTCCGCTCCAGGGCCGGGCGCTGTGGTAGGCACGGAAGGGCACGCAGGAGCCGCTCCAGCACCGCCGGGCCGGGGGCCAGCCCGTACCGCCGCACGTCCCGGGGCCGGCTCCCGCTCCCCGCCGCCGCTGACGCACGGGGCTCCCGGGCAGCAGCAGCCGCCGCGCGGCGGCTCCCGTAGCTTATGGCAACGGCGGAGCCAATGGCAGCCGGCCGCCGGGCGCTGCCATGGCGATCCCGCTCCGCGCCATGGCGGCACCAACGGACCCGGGAGCTCCGCGCCGCGAGGAAGCAGGAGCAGCGCCCGCGTGCTGCTCGGTTCGCCCTGCGCAGCTCCACTCTCGGCGGCGCCCAGCGGAACGCGCAGCGGGCGCTGAGCCGGCAGCGCACGGCGGGGCCGGGGTCTCCGCAGCCGAGGGTCGAGGCCGCCACCGACGATGCAGCGCCCCGCCTGCTGCCGCCTGGCCCACCCGGGAGGGGGTCACTACGGGCGGAAGCGCGGAGGATTGCTCTCCCTCTCTCCGCGGGCCTGACAGCTCTCCCCAGAAACTAGCGCTTTAACTTCGCGGAGCGGGACCGCCCGAAGTTGGGAAGCGACACCGGGCCTCCTCCGAGAGCAGCCGCCAGCCGGCAGGCATGGGGCTGGCCCACGACCCGCTCTTCACCGCCTCTACTCAGCGCCCCGGGCATGGTCCGGACCCTCGGCTCCGCCGCCGGAGCCAGATCTGCTCTGGGCTGGGTTCCGGCAGCCATCCCCCGAAGACACCGGGGGGCAGCGACTCCAATCCAGGAGCAGCTCCGGTCCCTCTGGCCGCTCTCACAGCCCGGCGGGGGTCCCCCCTACCTGTAAGGGATCCAGTCCGCCTGGTGCCTTGAAGTCATCTCTCCGCGGCGACGCTGCCCGGAGCCGAGGAGAGGGACGCGGCCGCTGCTGCCCGAGTCGGAACCCGCCACAGCGCGGGCAGCATCCTCCGTCCGGGGCGGGGGCGGACGGCGCGCCGGTTATCCCGGCAGCGGCCGCAGAAACATCCCCCCAGCTCCCAGCTGCGGGCCGGGCTGCATGGGGAGGGGGGCGGCCAGGGGCAGCGGGAGGCGGCTCCAAGCCCTTCCTCCCTGCCCGGAGCGGCGGCTGGGTCGGGCGCAGGAGCGGGGAAGGAGGGGTGGGAGGTGGGCGGAGGAAGGGCCAGCGGCGGGCAGAGAAAGGCAGGGAAAGGCAGGGCAAGGCAGGGCAGCAGCGCTCGTCCCCGCTGCCGCTACCCCCCCGCCCCCCCGCTGCTGCCGCCGCCGCCGCCGCGCGGAGGCATCGCCCGGGCGAGGCGGGCCGGGACGAGCAGAGCTGAACCGGCCCCCGCGCCGAGCCCGCCCCTGCCCGTCAGCCGCGCCGCAACTGACTCACGGCCGACGCCCGCCCCGCCACTGGGCATGTGCGGGGCATCCCTCCGCGCGGGCAGCGGGCGTGCGGCCCTGGCAGCCGGCTGAGGCGGAAAAGGTGCGAGGAGAAAGCATCCTGCGCCCAGGCGCTTCTCCGGCAGCCCTACTGGCAAGGTCTGTCAGTTTCAGCAGCTCGACCCAAAATGGCTGAGGAGCCACGGGCCGGGGTCTGCTTGTAAAATCTTAACGCGGCCCTTAGGGGAAAAGCGGTGATTTCTGTTCGCTGGTGCTGGACAGGCGCCTCGCAGTTGATGCAGAGCCGCAGGGACATGGTGTCTGCCGCCCACCTCAGCTGGGACCAGCATGGCTGTGAGCGCCGGCAGCGTTCCTGGGGTAAACCGTGGTGCGAGGCTGGGGCTGGCTGCCCAAAGCACGGTCACAGCTCCCTGAGACCCCCGCCTGTCGCTACACAAGTGTCCTACAGGCTGTTAGACCAGCTCTGCTCCAGCCTTACAGCCAGAGCACAAATAAAGTCCATTTAAACTATTGTAAATCCTCCTCGTCCCCTTAATCTGTGTCAGACTATACGCTTACAGAAACAATTCCTGACTTTGTGGAAAAAAACTATCTGAAGAAAGAAGGAATAAGTGAAAGATGAAGATGGATGAAATATATAATTGATACAGAGGGTTGACCATTGTACAGGGGGGTAGTACAAGGGGGTTGTACAAGGGGGTTGTACAGGAGGGTTGTACAAGGGGGTTAGAGGAATTTGTTTAAAAAAAAGGACTATCTGTTGTAAATGCCTGCTAAGCAGAACAGAGACCTCCGGTCCTGTTAATAAGCAGACGCCTGAATCTACTGATAAAGGGGAGAAGCAGAGGATTTACGGCTGGGACACTGATCAAACTCTACTGATAAAGGGGAGAAGTAGAGGATTTACGGCTGGGACACTGACCAAACTCTAAGGCCACACATAAAGACTAAAAAGGTGAAAAGTGCAAGAAGAGGAAGACTCATTTACTTCATCTTGAAGACCCCTACCCAGAGGAGGAAGACTCATTTACTTCATCTTGAGACCCCTGCCCATGACCAGAGGGGGCACTGCGCAGGCGCAGAGGACCTTCTGGCTCATAATAATACGAAGCGGGGATAGGACATGAATATGTATAGGCGTATTGTGCAACCTTATGAATATATATAACTTTAGAGAATAAATGCAGAGGGAAACAGCACTGAGGTACGCATGACTTTGAGGAATTATCTGAATAAAAAGCATACCTACTTTACAACTTTAACGAGTTGTGGAGTCAATCCGCGCATCATAATCTCTTTGAATAATGGCAAAACTCAGAAGTTTTGTTGCTGGTAACATTTGTACTGTGTGGAGATGCTTAAAGAAAAGACTTTTATGAGTTAGCTGAAGTCACCTTTTCACACAGAACAGGAGTTGTAGGATAAACCACCAAAGAGTTAATTGTGGCTACCTTTTGTGCCCTGAAGAGGCTAAAACGGAGAAGCTAAGATGGAAAGGGACACCCAAGTGACAAAGACATGAAGCTCTGACCTGCTAAGCCACCACCAGTTTGCAACATTAGTCTTCATGGTGTGAACTCATGTGGAAGAAGGGTATGGCACAGATTATCCCATTGCAAGGTATTGCAGAATTAGAGAGAAAGATGAATGATTAGGGCTGTGGAAAGGTGCGTGTCTGACTGGAGAGTGAAAAAAAATGTTCACCTAAGAAAGTAGGGAGTTTAGAGGAAAGTGTTTAGAAATAGTGGAGCAGAACACTAGAAAAAGAACTTCTGTTTTTGGTTTTATAGCATAAAAACCCAAGGAGACTATTACGATTTTACAAATTAAAAAACAATTGAAAGAGCTAGTTTTTCACACAACATGAACATGTGGTAGAGTTTGCTACCAAAGAACATGGGTAGGGACAGGAAGCCAGCAAGAACCAACAGAAAATGGCATGCTTAACAGATAACAGGAATGTTACCAGTTTCTTCACTGTTGTAAACTTCTGAGAGGCTATTTTGTTTTAAAGCCAGAAACCATAATTTAAATGTTTTCCAAAAGTCAGAATAAGATCTACTTTTTAGGAAAAATTCCCTCACATCTATGTGAATAGTTTGCTGGGTTTTTGACCAGCATCAGGCACTGGACTTCACAGACCTCCATTCCAGTCAAGCACAACCTGGTACTGTAAACCAACAGGTTTCACCACGTACTGGCAGTGGTGGTTGCTGAGGAGGCAGCTGCAGGAGAGATCCCGTCTCCCGCCACTAAGATGAGTGCTTTGTAAACATACCCTTTTACTGAGGCTTCCATAGAAAAGAAGGAGGATGAAAACTAGGAAGAGTTTTGTGTCATGGGAGTCAAAAGCTCTCAAAGGTGATGATTAGAATATCTGTTTTCAAAGAGCCATAAGTGTAAAGTCTGATAGATGAACTAATGTGAACACATCAAAAAGATCCCTCTGAGCCTTTAAAGGATATGAAATATGGAAATGCTTCACTGTCATTTAAACAGCCCAAGACCATGTTTGTGTTAACAAATGCAAAGGATATGGGGTTTACTAGATGTTCAAAATGGGAGGCTGTCAGGGTGTATTGGAAGATGGGATTGTGCAGAGCACAATGTAAATCAGGGAGAGCTGACATGAAGGAGAAAAAAGCTCAGGAAAATCGCATGGGGAGAAGGGAAAAACTCTGATAGGGTTTATTTATGCTTCCAACCATGTTCCTCATCCGCCCCCACCCTGATTCTCCCTTATCCCTTTACCATCTTGGGTGGCTTGCTTTTAGACTGCTTCACTCCCCAGCTTTAGTTCTTTCTCACTGGCAGTGCTCTGCCCCCATTTTGGAAGCCAGCGAGCTGAGCAGAAAGGTGAATCTCAGCCCTCTAAAGCTGGCAGTGTTAAGAGCAGGGCTATTGCACCTCTCTAACTCAGAGCAAGATCCCAACTCACCAGTCTCCTATGGATGCCACTGCTTTGTCTACATGGCACACAGAGCTGACTCTGAATGAGAGGGCAAGAATTTCAAGAAAATCTTTGGTGGGTGGGTGACCATTTTGCTGTGTAACAAGCCTCAAGATTGACTGTGAGGTACAGATCTGCTCACTGACATTTCTAATAATTTTCAACAGCTCAGGGAAGTCCTGTTTTTTGCAGGTGTCAGTTTCCCCCAGTACTTCTACAACAAAAACAGGAAAAAAATACCAGAATGTAACAAGTAACCCTTTCACACAATGATGATTTTTAAGTGCTATCTGTAAAGAGAATTGTACTTTTCAAAAGCCATACTTAATTAGTTTCAGATACCAGCTTGATGGGCAAGGTAGCCTGTTAGGAAAACAGTGCTTTAAAGGTTCAGCTATGGATATGTAATGTGTGGGGTTTGTTCATCAAGAAGTTTGGGGAGAGGGAGGCTCTCTGTGGCTGTCCTTATGTGAAACAATACTCCTTTTGACTCTGTTGTACTCTGTAAGTAATGGGGGGGGGGGGGGGGGGGGGTCAGTTTTATTGCTGCACAGGATTGTGAGAGAGAAAAGGGGGCTGGGTGGCTCGAAGTGGTGTCTGGTTGCAACGCTTGAGGGGAGAGGGCTGCGACGGTGAGGAGGCTGGCAGTGGACGCTTCTCGAAGCCTCTGGGAGCTTCTCGAAACTTCCCGAAACTTCTCGGTAATGAGACCCCTGCAACAAAGGGAACCAATGGGGAAGAGCCATGTCAACAACCGAGTGAGGAGGGGCGACAGGATTGGCTGGGGCCTTGAACCGAAAAAGATAAAGGACCACCTCCCAGGGACCACGTGTGCACGTCTTGGGCGGAGTGGGGGACTCCCCGGCGCACCCAGCGCTGTTTTATCTGCTATCGCTTACTCAGTTTAATAAAACTTATACTTTAAACCAAAATTGGCTACAATATTGATAACAAATTGGTGCCGTGACTCGGATGGAGAAATTCTAATGGGACTCACCTTCTGGGGAGGGCGCCCCACTCTCAGGAGTGGCCCCCTGTTTGTGGTTCATTCTGCCAGCTTTTCCACCGACGAACCCAAAATTTGATAGCAGAGAAAAGATGAAGCCAGCAACCCCTTAATTTTGTGCACGAAGCCCGCACGAAGCCCGAACGAAGAGGACAGAAGCCCGAATGAAGAGGATGTGAGTATATTGCGAAACTGAGATCCGTTTGGTTGGGGTTGGGATCCCGGTGTGTGCATGAGTGAGACGTCCAAGTGCGGACGAAGCGAGTGTGGACCTCTTAGTAGTGCGAGGGACCATCTCCCGCGAGGGACTGGGCCACGAGGAGAGGGCATACGAAAGACTGAGTGAAACAAGGCACACCGGAAGATGGGATAGAAAAAGAGTAAGGGTTCTGATCCCATGGGAGGTTCTAAGGAGAGATTAAAGTTACCTCAGATACCTCCAGATAGTCCTTTAGGTTTAATGATTAAGTATTGGAATGATTATCCCTCAAGAAAAGGGAAAGACAGGGCAAAAATGATACATTATTGTATGGAAGTATGGGGGGGTAAACAGATTAGGACTGATCACCTATATTGGCCAGTATATGGGTCTTTTGAAAATTGGATATGTCAGGCCCTGAATATCTATGTCAATTCGAAAGAGCCTTTTGATTTGGAAGAAAGTGAATATGCCCAATTGTGGATAGGATCAGAGACCAGAGCCAATCTATACCCCTTAAAAGAAAAAGGGGGACGAAAAAAGACTAGGCCAGAGGAGGAGGTTCCCATGTCGCCCCCACCATATATACCTCCTCCTCCTCCACCTCAGCCTTTGCCCCCACCCGAGACTCCCTCTAATGTTCCAAGTGCTCCGTGTGAGGACCCGGAGGCACCCCCCGATACTTCTGAGACCGAGGGACCGGTCACACGAAGTAAAAGCAAGTAACAAACTGAAGCCTCGCTATACCCTTTAAGGGAAATATCAATGGGAGGGGCACACCCAGAAGTGGGATATGTTTCAATACCCTTGAATTCAGCAGATGCTAGGGAATTTAAGAAAGAAATGGGGACTTTGCTGGAAGATCCCTTGGGGGTTGCAGAGAGAGTGGATCCATTCCTAGGACCTAATATATATACTTGGGAGGAGTTGCAGGCGATACTGGGGATTTTGTTTACAGCCGAGGAGAGGGATATGATCAGGAGAGCCGGTATGAGAATATGGGACCAACAACACCAACAGGGTCCCGCAGCTGATACAAAATGGCCTCTACAGAGACCTAACTGGAATAACCAAAATGAAATACACAGGGGTCATATGCAAGACCTGAGGACTACAGTAATCCAAGGTGTAAGAGACTCGGTCCCCAGAGGCCAGAATATCAATAAGGCTTTTAGCGAACATCAGAAAAAGGAGGAAACTCCCACAGAATGGCTGGAGCGTTTGCGAAAGGGTTTCCAGCTATATTCAGGAGTAGACCCCAACACGCCAGTTGGGCAAGCATTAATTAAGGCCCAATTTATAGTTAGTTCATGGATCGACATTAGGAAAAAATGCACCTGTCCTAAGTTTACCTGATCTAAAAAGACCTTTTTATTTGTTTGTAAACGTAGATGAGGGTACCGGGTATGGGGTTTTGGCCCAGGATTGGGCCGGATGGAAAAAACCTATAGGATATCTATCAAAATTGTTAGATCCAGTCAGTAGAGGGTGGCCGACCTGCTTACGAGCCGTGGTGGCCACTGCGCTTCTGGTAGAAGAAGCCAGAAAAAACACATTCGGGTGGGAATTAAAGGTATTATCACCCCACAACATTCGGGGAGTACTACAGCAGAAGGCTGACAAATGGATTACTGATACTAGGCTCCTCAAATACGAAGGAATTCTAGTTTCTTCTTCTAAATTGGAATTAGAAAGCATGAGCCTCCAAAACCCTGCTCAATTTTTATATGGGGATCCGGCTCAAGAATTATCACGATTGTATACGTAATATAGAGGAACAAGTAAAAATATGCCCAGATTTGGAGGAAGAAGAATTAATAGGAGGCGAAAAATTCTTTGTAGATGGTTCTTCAAGAGTGATAGAAGGGAAAAGGAAGTCAGGATATGCCATTATAGACAGGAAAAACTTTAGTGTTGTGCAATCGGGACCCCTGAACCCCAGTTGGTCCGCGCAGGCATGTGAGGTATATGCAGTATTACAGGCCTTAAAACTATTGAAGAGTAGACGGGGCACGATATATACAGACTCTAGATACGCATATGGTGCAGTACATACTTTTGGAAAAATTTGGGAGGAAAGAAGATTGATAAATTCTCAAGGAAAAGGCTTAATTCATGAAGAGCTAATAATTCAAATCCTCCAGGCCCTGAGAGAACCTGAAAGCATTGCGGTAGTCCATATAAAAGGACACCAAAAAGGAACAACCTTTGAGATAAGAGGAAACAATTTAGCAGACATGGAGGCAAAACGGGCAGCTCTGGGGGTTGTAAAAATAATGCCAAACTCCTCTATGGAGTCTGAAAAAATAAATGATGCACATAAATTTACTCAAGTAGAAAAAGAAAAATTGACTAAAATGGGTCTAGAAGAACAGCAAGGCAAATGGAAATTAGAAGATGGGAGACAAGTTGTCCCAAAGACTTTAGCTCACCAAATTATGGTGAGAATACATGAAAGAACACATTGGGGAACCCAAGCCCTTGTCAACCAATTTGCCCTGCAGTATATGTGTGTAGGAATATATGATATAGCAAAGGAAATAGTAAGATCCTGTTTAACTTGTCAAAGGATAAACAAACAACATCAACGAAAAACAATTCCAGGAGGTCTGAATTAGCTGTAAGACCCTTTTCACGAATACAGATTGATTTTACTGAAATGCCTAAGAGTGGTAACTACAAATACCTCTTAGTGATGGTAGATCATCTAACCAATTTTGTAGAGGCATTTCCCACCTCCCGGGCAACGACACGAACTGTGATAAAAATTCTTTTAGAACTTACAATTCCAAGATATGGAATTGTTGAAGCCATAGACTCAGACAAAGGCCCACATTTTACTTCAAAGGTAATTAGGGAAACAATGAATCAACTGGGCATAAAATGGGAGTATCACACCCCTTGGAATCCCCAAAGCTCAGGACGGGTGGAAAGAATGAACGGAGAAATCAAGAAACAATAAACTAAAATCATGATAGAAACAAAACTCTCCTGGGCTAAATGTCTACCACTAGCTTTGTTAAACATCAGAACACAACCCAGGTCCGATTTGGGAGTTTCTCCCTTTGAAATGTTATATGGTATGCGTTATAATATGGAAATGCCAGTTGAACATCCAATAATTGAAGACATAATGTTGAGACCATACCTAATTCATGTAACCAAACGAAGAGAGGAATTACGTAAACGAGGTATGATATCTCAACGACCTCCATTAAATATGCACATTCATTCTATAAAACCAGGGGATAAGGTACTAATTAAAACTTGGAAGGAATCCCCACTAATCCCTCGTTGGGAAGGACCCTATCTTGTTTTACTCACCACAGAAACCGCCATCCGGACAGCAGAGAAGGGTTGGACTCATGCAAGCCGTGTAAAAGGACCTATCAGAGACTTGGACCAGTCTTGGGAAGTTGTGAGCCCACCTGGAGATCTAAAAGTCACCCTCAAGAAGGTTTAAATGGACGTAAAGGGGTCTGGGATATGTAATAACAATAATAACATTTTGAGATTGGTGTGAAATCGGTTGTCTGTAAGAGTGCCAAGAACGGTGGTAATCGAATACATTAAGTTATATATATAAATTGAATATATCAAAATATTACTCCAAAAGGAACCAGGTAAGGGAACTGTATAAACGGAGTCAAACACCCGAAGTAGCACTCCCTCTCCTGAAGACTACCCCTGCTACCGAGAAGATGTTATCCCTCGTGGCTCGAAGCAACCAAGTCAACGGGCCAGGTAGAGAGGTAAAATACTGTGGAGAACTGACTCTTGTCATTAGAGCTATACGGGAGTACTGGAAGAACCGCCTCAATGCCCAAAGGGACTTGAAAGTCCCTTATAACAAGTATATCCAAGGTTCTAATTGGAGGGATAATATTGGTATAATTGATCCAAAACTATTAACAACAAAAAAATGGAAAAGATTCCACCCTTTTTGGCACATCCTAGACATACTGCTTATTCTGCTTATAATATGTATACCACAAACATGGGCTAAGGGAATGAACTACCAACCCCACCAACCATTTAAGTGGACCCTACTCCGATTTGAGGACCAACAGGTTATCGCAACCCAAATAACACCGGGAGAACCAAGCATTAATGCTACCCTATGTCAGCTTGTCCCGAGACCCTGATGCTGGGAATACCTGGGATTCTATGTGTGCCCTAGTTCGAATCCTGGAAAGGGATATTGTAACTACCCTAATCAATATTACTGCAGTTATTGGGGTTGTGAGACCATAGCCCCTGGTTAGATACCGGGTAGTATAGACAGGTACCTAAAGGTGCAGTGGGGTCCATATGGGTGCAGACCACCACAAGGGTGGGGAGGACATGGAAACTGCAGATACCTCTTCTTAAATGTCACCAGCCCTGAAGACGTAGGATGGATAATTGGAAGAGTGTGGGGAGTGAGGTATACGGAACCAGGGACAGATAAGGGCGGTTTAATTCTCATAAAAAAAAGGAAGTGGTCCCAAATGATCCACTGCCGGTAGGCCTTAACCAGATATTAACTGATGATTTGGCTGAAGGAACAATGGATAGTACAACAAGAATTCCTAAAATAGACAATATAACAATAACTTCAGAAATGAAGATTACTCGAATCACCCAAACTCCTGATGAAACCCTTGGGAATAACCCAACCCGTAACAAAACCCCTGAAATTAATCCCCTTTGGAAGTTAATGCATGCTAGTTACTTGGTGTTGAGCAAAACCAATCCAAATCTTACGGAACACTGTTGGTTGTGTTATGGGGTGAAACCACCTTTTTATGAGGCTGTTGGAGTAACTAAGAAACCTAAACGCCTAAATGGTACTAATCCGGCACAGTGTATGTGGGACACAGAAAAACCAGGAATCACCGTAACCCAAGTGACAGGAAAAGGCCTGTGTGTAGGAAAAATTCCAGAACACAAAAAGAGGTTATGTGCCAACGCTGATAAAATAGGGTCAAAAAGACCTGAGAAATCTGCAAAATTATTAGTACCAGCTGATAACACCAAGTGGGTTTGCTCCTGTAGGAGTTACACCTTGCCTGTCGTTAAAACATTTTCATGAATCCTCAGACTTCTGCATTCAAGTAACAATAGTCCCTAAAATTTTTTATCACCCTGAGAACTTTATTTACGATGCATACATTACTCAGGGACACCACCTGACTAAACGAGAGCCATTCACGGCATTAACAATAGCCACTTTAATGATCTTGGGGGGCATGGGAGTAGGCACAGGAGTAACCTCATTGATACAACAAAGCCAAGAATTTAAAGCACTGAGGATAGCAGTAGACGAAGACCTGGTAAGAATTGAACAATCAGCAACGGCCTTAGAAAAATCCATTAGATCGCTGTCAGAAGTGGTCTTACAAAACCGAAGAGGACTAGATTTAATGTATTTACAACAAGGAGGGGTATGTGCAGCACTTAAGGAAGAGTGCTGTGTATACGCAGATCACACAGGGGTGGTACAGGATACTATGACCAAATTACGAGAAGGATTGGAAAAAAGACGAAAAGAACGAGAGGCACAATGCAGTTGGTATGAATCTTGGTTTACTCAATCCTCCTGGCTTACAACCTTACTGTCAACAATAGCAGGTCACCTGATATTAATTATACTGGGATTAACATTTGGACCATGTATTTTTAATAAAATATTAGAAATTGCATGAGGTAGACTCAAAGCAGCTCACCTAATGCTGATAGGAACAAAATATGAACCTGTAGAACAAGAAAATTCATTGCTGTTAAGCCAAGATGTGTTACAACGATTTGATGAACAAAAATGATGAAAAGAAAAAGGGGGGAATTGTAATGTGTGGGGTTTGTTCATCAAGAAGTTTGGGGGAGGGAGGCTCTCTGTGGCTGTCCTTATGTGAAACAATACTCCTTTTGACTCTGTAACTGTTGTACTCTGTAAGTAATGGGGGGGGGGGGGGTCAGTTGTATTGCTGCACAGGATTGTGAGAGAGAAAAGGGGGCTGGGTGGCTCGAAGTGGTGTCTGGTTGCAACGCTTGAGGGGAGAGGGCTGCGACGGTGAGGAGGCTGGCAGTGGACGCTTCTCGAAGCCTCTGGCAGCTTCTCGAAACTTCCCGAAACTTCTCGGTAATGAGACCCCTGCAACAAAGGGAACCAATGGGGAAGAGCCATGTCAACAACCGAGTGAGGAGGGGCGACAGGATTGGCTGGGGCCTTGAACCGAAAAAGATAAAGGACCACCTCCCAGGGACCACGTGTGCACGTCTTGGGCGGAGTGGGGGACTCCTCGGCGCACCCAGCGCTGTTTTATCTGCTATCGCTTACTCAGTTTAATAAAACTTATACTTTAAACCAATGGAGGCAAGAACCTGAACGATGGAAATAAAATTTCCAATGAGATCAGTTATTTAAACTGCATGCTGCTATGGGTCCCCTAACACCATTCATGAGCTGCAAGACACGATGTTAAACGACAACACCAGGAACCCAGTAACAATATTCTAAAACTGTAACACTGAGTATAACCGACCAACAGTCAACACATTTAAATCACTATCAACCCCAATTATGAGAGCAGGTATAAA
>NW_026914008.1:2500-5150 GCF_034315485.1 Pezoporus occidentalis
GCAACACTATATATATAGATATATAGGAAAACACAGTAAATGTAACAAAGTGAGCAAAATAAAGCATGTTCAAGAGCATTCTAATGACCCACAGAGGTACTCAACCCTAACCCTAACCCTAACCCTAACTAACCTAACCCTAACCCATTTCTCCCCTGTAACTGTAACAAAGTGAGTGTAATACTATATGTATATATATATACAGGAAAACAGAGGAAACGTAACAAAGTGAGCAAAATAAAACATGTTCAAGAGCATTCTAATGACCCACAGAGGTTCTCAACCCTAACCCTAACCCTAACCCTAACCCTAACCCTAACCCTAAACCTAACCCTAACCCTAACCCATTTCTCCCCTGTAACTGTAACAAAGTGAGTGTAATACTATATGTATATATATATACAGGAAAACAGAGGAAACGTAACAAAGTGATCAAAATAAAGCATGTTCAAGAGGATTCTAATGACCCACAGAGGTTAACCCTAACCCTAACCCTAACCCTAACCCTAACCCTAACCGTAAACCTAACCCTACCCCATTTCTCCCCTCTAACTGTAACAAAGCGAGTGTAATACTATATATCTAGATATATAGGAAAACACAGTAAACGTAACAAAGTGAGCAAAATAAAGTATGTTCAAGAGCATTCTAATGACCCACAGAGGTTCTCAACCCCAACCCTAACCCTAACCCTAACCCTAACCCTAACCCATTTCTCCCCTGTAACTGTAACAAAGTGAGTGCAACACTATATATATAGATATATAGGAAAACACAGTAAATGTAACAAAGTGAGCAAAATAAAGCATGTTCAAGAGCATTCTAATGACCCACAGAGGTACTCAACCCTAACCCTAACCCTAACCCTAACACTAACCCTAACCCATTTCTCCCCTGTAACTGTAACAAAGTGAGTGTAATACTATATGTATATATATATACAGGAAAACAGAGGAAACGTAACAAAGTGAGCAAAATAAAACATGTTCAAGAGCATTCTAATGACCCACAGAGGTTCTCAACCCTAACCCTAACCCTAACCCTAACCCTAACCCTAACCCTAAACCTAACCCTAACCCTAACCCATTTCTCCCCTGTAACTGTAACAAAGTGAGTGTAATACTATATGTATATATATATACAGGAAAACAGAGGAAACGTAACAAAGTGATCAAAATAAAGCATGTTCAAGAGGATTCTAATGACCCACAGAGGTTCTCAACCCTAACCCTAACCCTAACCCTAACCCTAACCCTAAACCTAACCCTACCCCATTTCTCCCCTCTAACTGTAACAAAGCGAGTGTAATACTATATATCTAGATATATAGGAAAACACAGTAAACGTAACAAAGTGAGCAAAATAAAGTATGTTCAAGAGCATTCTAATGACCCACAGAGGTTCTCAACCCCAACCCTAACCCTAACCCTAACCCTAACCCTAACCCTAACCCATTTCTCCCCTGTAACTGTAACAAAGTGAGTGCAACACTATATATATAGATATATAGGAAAACACAGTAAATGTAACAAAGTGAGCAAAATAAAGCATGTTCAAGAGCATTCTAATGACCCACAGAGGTACTCAACCCTAACCCTAACCCTAACCCTAACACTAACCCTAACCCATTTCTCCCCTGTAACTGTAACAAAGTGAGTGTAATACTATATGTATATATATATACAGGAAAACAGAGGAAATGTAACAAAGTGAGCAAAATAAAACATGTTCAAGAGCATTCTAATGACCCACAGAGGTTCTCAACCCTAACCCTAACCCTAACCCTAACCCTAACCCTAACCCTAACCCTAAACCTAACCCTAACCCTAACCCATTTCTCCCCTGTAACTGTAACAAAGTGAGTGTAATACTATATGTATATATATATACAGGAAAACAGAGGAAACGTAACAAAGTGATCAAAATAAAGCATGTTCAAGAGGATTCTAATGACCCACAGAGGTTCTCAACCCTAACCCTAACCCTAACCCTAACCCTAACCGTAAACCTAACCCTACCCCATTTCTCCCCTCTAACTGTAACAAAGCGAGTGTAATACTATATATCTATATAGGAAAACACAGTAAACGTAACAAAGTGAGCAAAATAAAGTATGTTCAAGAGCATTCTAATGACCCACAGAGGTTCTCAACCCCAACCCTAACCCTAACCCTAACCCTAACCCTAACCCATTTCTCCCCTGTAACTGTAACAAAGTGAGTGCAACACTATATATATAGATATATAGGAAAACACAGTAAATGTAACAAAGTGAGCAAAATAAAGCATGTTCAAGAGCATTCTAATGACCCACAGAGGTACTCAACCCTAACCCTAACCCTAACCCTAACCCTAACACTAACCCTAACCCATTTCTCCCCTGTAACTGTAACAAAGTGAGTGTAATACTATATGTATATATATATACAGGAAAACAGAGGAAACGTAACAAAGTGAGCAAAATAAAACATGTTCAAGAGCATTCTAATGACCCACAGAGGTTCTCAACCCTAACCCTAACCCTAACCCTAACCCTAACCCTAAACCTAACCCTAACCCTAACCCATTTCTCCCCTGTAACTGTAACAAAGTGAGTGTAATACTATATGTATATATATATACAGGAAAACAGAGGAAACATAACAAAGTG